>NC_084599.1:42404407-42496907 GCF_033807715.1 Cololabis saira
CTTGATTGGATTCCTCTCTTATCTTTTGTAAGTCAATGAAGGAAACAAGTGTTTGCTGGATAGGGCTGGAAATCCATTCAAATGTCAAGCATCGATTCCGATTCTTAAGATTCAGAATTGATTATCACGCTTTGATTCGATCCGATATCGATTTGGGTTAGTGTTATTACGTTTTTTGAGCTGTTGCATGAATTATATGACTGTAGTTCTGCAACATATTAATACTAGTATTATATTGAGATTCAACAGTAAGTATTGCAGCTAATGATGCTGTAAGGACCAATCAGCTCCCAGAATGCTGATAGAACTGCTTTCAGAAACATCGTGTAGAATTACCAAACAGATCCAGGGAGGAAACAGAGACGGATGAAATCGTTTTATTTTTTCCCATTTTTGAGAATTTGGTTTTTAGTATTTTATGCAAACGTAACCCCAAGCGAGTATATAATGTAATGAAAAATAGACAATTTATGCAATTATAACTGAAAACTTTAATGTTTTCATACCTTTAAACATATTTAAAGGCAAAAACATGGCACTAGTTATGCTCATGTCCAACAAAATAAAAGTTGTGATGTAATGATGAAAAAAAAAATATCGATCTTTAGACATACGAATCGATTTTTAAGAATTAATATGAGAATCGATTTAGAATCGGAAATTGATTATTTCAACACAGGCCTATTGCTGAATGTAATATAATGTAATAAAAGATCTCACTAGGAACATGGGACTGTTTGACATCAGAGTAGAAACGGACGGCACTAATGGTCATCAATATGCCAGACCAACCTTCGTCTCAATTCAGTCCCAAAAAGGTTCAGTTTGATTTCTATTCTTGGTCTAGACGTTTCTTCCCAGTTTGAAAGTATGCTTGAATGGCCGACAGATAAAACCTTCTCATAGGGAGACATCAGCATGGAGGCGTCCAACAAGACGGACTGAAAATCATTACGTACAACGATTATCCTCCTCTTCACAACACAGAGTGAACAGCAGTGTGTTCAGATCCACTGCAGCTCAGAGCCACAGGAGATCCTTCCTGCCCACAGCTAGGACCATTATTAGTTTAGTTTAGTGTTATCTAGCACATACAATAAAAATAACATCACACAAATACAGTAAGTGCAGTTAAAAGAAAGTGTGCAGGAAGGAGCGAGCGAGCCAGTAGGCTCATGAGGAGCCCCCACCTAATAACATTTAAAGGAGCCGTCTGTAAGAAATGTCCAAAACTGGTACTGCAGTCACTTTCAAAATATTGTTGAGCGGCGTGTACCCTCCCCCTCCTCCCCCCGACCAGAGGTTGCCAGGTAGGCTGCAGAATGCAGCAGGAACGTAGGCTGCCATGGCTGCCATAATTAGAGCCGAGCTGGCAACCCGGATGCCGAAACAATACTGACTTGGTGATTGGGAGATAGGTGGAGGGTGGAGCTTCAGAAACAATACTGACTTGGTGATTGGGAGATAGGTGGAGGGTGGAGCTTCAGAAACAATACTGACTTGGTGATTGGGAGATAAGTGGAGGGTGGAGCTTCAGAAACAATACTGACTTGGTGATTGGGAGATAGGTGGAGGGTGGAGCTTCAGAAACAATACTGACTTGGTGATTGGGAGATAGGTGGAGGGTGGAGCTTCAGAAACAATACTGACTTGGTGATTGGGAGATAGGTGGAGGGTGGAGCTTCAGAAACAATACTGACTTGGTGATTGGGAGATAGGTGGAGGGTGGAGCTTCAGAAACAATACTGACTTGGTGATTGGGAGATAGGTGGAGGGTGGAGCTTCAGAAACAATACTGACTTGGTGATTGGGAGATAGGTGGAGGGTGGAGCTTCAGGCCAAAACAAAAAATGACAACATAAACATCAGTTGAGGGCTGTAACTCCTCTTTTTAAACTGGAATATCCTGGCTTGAGTGCTGTTGTCAGTGACATAAGTATTTGAAATGAACATGATTTTTAAATGTCTGTTGACATATCGGGGTCATTTTATGATTCGTTTTATTATTGCTCTTACATACAGCTCCTTTAACAATATAGTTATGAGGATACACCTCACGATGAGAGATTAACACCTCACGATGAGAGATTAACACCTCACGATGAGAGATTAACACCTCACGATGAGAGATTAACACCTCACGATGAGAGATTAACACCTCACGACGAGAGATTAACACCTCACGACGAGAGATTAACACCTCACGATGAGAGAGTAACACCTCACGATGAGAGATTAACACCTCACGATGAGAGATTAACACCTCACGATGAGAGATTAACACCTCACGATGAGAGATTAACACCTCACGATGAGAGATTAACACCTCACGACGAGAGATTAACACCTCACGATGAGAGAGTAACACCTCACGATGAGAGAGTAACACCTCACGATGAGAGAGTAACACCTCACGATGAACTCCCGATCACGAATCGTGCGCTCGCAAGAAAATCAAACATGTTTGAAATCCTGGTCGCTCCTCGTGAAGGAATCACAGTTGAAGCAGCTACGACCCGATTTGACTCATCCTTTCACAGAGAGCATGCACAATCTCTGATGTCACGTCAAAAACTATTATTTGTAGTTTAAAGTGTTGCAAATTCACATTACAAATCATGTTTTAATAGCAGAAAAAAAGACTGTATTTCCCACGTCTGCCCAGCCAATTCCTTGTCCAATCACGACGTTGTCTAATCTTTTTTTTATTTATCGCCACACAGAATGGCACAAATTGCTAAAGGCTGATTTATGGTTCCGCTTTACACCAACGCAGAGCCTACGGCGTAGGGTACGCGGTGACCCGCACTGTATGGTTACGCCATCGATTTAACGCGGAACCATAAATCAGGCTTAAAGGGAAAGTTCCGTTTTTTACAACCTGGACCTTATTTCTGGCATTTTTTATGGTTGTATACTCACCCAGAAAAGTTTGGTGTCATTTGGAGTCCTTCGGAAGATATTAGGGGTTTTGTGCGAGCCGCTTCTCCATATAACGGTAGTGAACGGGGCACAGCGGGACACAGACGATGCAGCGTCTAAATAACACATGATTGCAGCGAAACTCGTTCATTTCTTTTATGAATCACTAGATCTGCTTCCAGGACCTGTTGTCTACATCCGGGCCTGTCTGTGTAACAAATAAATGAGTTTGTAAACAAGACCTCTGAACTCATGACGTCATCTCTGTGCGCGCACTCTGTCCTCCGTTCAGTGAGCTCTTCAGCCGTATACTCTGGCTCAAAACGGTAAGGACGTCCATCATATTCAAAGTCGTCGTCCACAACCTCAGAATTTGACAAATATTCAGACATGTTTCAAATAACTATCAGTAAACTAACAGTAGTGAACTCCAGCTGTACACAGAGCTGTGTCGTGGATGCGCGCACAGAGATGACGTCATGAGTTCAGAGGTCTTGTTTACAAACTGATTTATTTGTTACACACACAGCCCCGGATGAAGACAACAGGTCCTGGAAGCAGATCTAGTGATTCATAAAAGAAATGAACATGTGTTATTTAGACGCTGCATCGTCTGTGTCCCGCGGTGCCCCGTTCACTACCGTTATATGGAGAAGCGGCTTGCAAAAAAACCCCTAATATCTTCCGAAGGACTCCAAATGACACCAAACTTTTCTGGGTGAGTATACGACCATAAAAAATGCCAGAAATAAGGTCCAGGTTGTAAAAAAACTTTCCCTTTAAGGCAGCGTGTTGGTTTTTTCTGAGCATCTTCGTGTCTCCCACTTCGGGTCCTCCTCTTCCACTTCTTTTTGACGTTGCAGTTCCAGTAACAGAAGTCCGACGTGAGGATTATGATCGTATAGTGTGAGCAGACGGAGCATCAGAGCATCGGGTCGTACAGTGTGAGACCATAAATCGTGGGCTGTGAACTTTTGAACTCAGTGATCTAGTCGTGCAGTTTGAGATGGGGCTGAATCAAACCATTTAAAATATCGCACAGTGTCTGCCCAGCTTTAGGGGTCGAGAGGACAGACGAGAGGACAGACGAGAGGACAGACGAGAGGACAGAACAACAGCAACAACAGTCATCATGGTAGTTGAAGGAGGAGTGGGCGAGAGAGTTTTACGTGGAACAGCTGTTGGAACATTCCTCTGCAGCCAGAGCAGCTGATCCTCACATGAATCAGAGACCAGGAATTCTGTCTCAGCCTCTCCAGATTCAGGGCTGGGATGTTGGTGGGCGAAATAGCTGGGCGTGTTTTCATATGTGCAGTCGGGATTTGCCAACTGGTCCCGATCCAAAGTCCTTGCAGTCCTGCGCTCGTGTAAGCAGCTCGGGTCTTGAACCGAGAACAAAGACACAGGTGTAAATATCCTACTCATTTCATAGAATTCTAATTTTCCTCTATGGTCACATTTTCTTCCGTCTGCTGTTGCTAAGCGTTCATTAAGTGGGTTTTGTGTCTGTGAGCAGCACAAGTCAGGATAAGTTCCTCTGCTGTAAAAGAGAACTGAAGTAATCAACCGCCAACAGTCACGAAATGAGGGCCTTTTTCCCCCTAAACGTGCCCCAAAAGTCACCAAATTTTGCACGCAAACCAGGCCTGGCAAAAAATGTGATATTTAATGGTTTGCATTAATGGGCGTGGCCTAATGGCTCAACAGCGCCCCCTTGAAAACTTTGTGCCTCAAGCCCCACAATACGGTTTGACGTACATGCACGAAAATCGGTACACACCTGTATCATGTCACAACTTAAAGAAAAGTCTCTTGGAGCCATGGCCGAAACCCAACAGGAAGTCGGACATTTTGAATTAATCGCGTAATTTTGGCGCAATTTGTGCCATTTCTTCGGCCGTTAATTCAGCCCGAACCGTAACGTGCACCCAGGGGTGTTATACATAAAAATGTGTGTCTCCATCCTGCGACGATGTGAATTACTTTTCTCAGTCAAAACCGTTACCGTGGCGATGATAGACGCCAAAAAGCGCACCCCCCCTTCATCTGATTGGTCCATATTTGATAGTTCCTACTTTCTGCCATAACTTTTGAATGGTTTGACATAAAGACTCATGGTGGTGTCATTGGATTTAGTTTTGAGTCCTTGACTTGTATTGGTGAAAATTGCACGCGCAAGGGCCCGTTCATTGCTGCTTGCAGCTTTAATTATATTATTGTTACCTTATAGACTCAAGAATACATTAATTCCAGATACAGAAGACTCTAATTTGAGTTTACAACATATTTATTTTTCCACATTTCTCCCCATCTTTCTTTTTCGACGACACATTGGGTTTTCTTTTCCACGTCTATGTAGGAAAGTGGATCCAAAGATGGATCTTCTTCTTCTCCCCCCAGAGCAGATCCCTGCGTTTCTCTCTGTAACTTTGTTTTTAATGGACGTTAACTAGAGCTCTGCGTTAACGGCATCAGCCTCTAACTCTGCAGCTGCATCTTCTGGATCTGATTCCTGCTGCAGCGACTGGGATTGAGGACTAACGTCACCCAGCAGAACTAAAGCAGAGAAACTACTGAAAACATGGACATTAAACCAGAGAAACTACTGAAAACATGGACATTAAACCAGAGAAACTACTGAAAACATGGACATTAAACCAGAGAAAATACTGAAAACATGGACATTAAACCAGAGAAACTACTGAAAACATGGACATTAAACCAGAGAAACTACTGAAAACATGGACATTAAACCAGAGAAATTACTGAAAACATGGACATTAAACCAGAGAAACTACTGAAAACATGGACATTAAACCAGAGAAACTACTGAAAACATGGACATTAAACCAGAGAAACTACTGAAAACATGGACATTAAACCAGAGGAAACTACTGAAAACATGGACATTAAACCAGAGAAACTACTGAAAACATGGACATTAAGGATCTTTGGTAGAACATTTCATCTCGTTTTGGTCAACGAAAATGAAGAAACATTTTAGCAGAGTTTTTATTTTGTAATCTAGGTTTTAGTCTGGTTTGTATTCCTCTACGATAGCGCATTATATATTTAATTATCGTTATCGTCACATGACCAGCATTTTGACAGAAGTAACTTTACTCAGAATTGTATGGAAATCAGGCCAAAAGCTTCGTTTTCACCTGCAACTTTATCATGTTGACGCTCTTCTACAGTCACATCCAGCCCAGATTCAGTGTTTGCAAGTCTGACCAGAATCAGATCTTTCTGGGTTACTATTTACATTATACAAATGATCAGATCTCTTTGTTTTCTCATCGTTCTTGAATCCTGACTGTTCAGTTGGTCAAAAAAATCCATCTATTTCCAATCACTACATGCCAAGAACTGAATTTGTGATGGCAGAGTGAACTGAGCCTCACACACAAAGTGCAGCGGCATGAAACATCCGGCACCTCTGGAAATAAGAGCCAAGGAGGAAGTTGTTCACCACAGAGGTTTAATTGAATTTTGAACTCTAAAGCAGAGGGAGCAACCTATGAAACCAAGCTGGACAAATAATCCTGAGGTCATGATCACCAGGGGCCTAATTTAAAATGGACTGTGTAGGAGCCCTAAAAGTGCACGTACACTCAAAAGCTGAAAATGCCGGGCGCAAAAAAAAATCCGGATCAATAAAACGTTGTGCACGCAGACTTTCACGCAATGTTGCTTTATGAATCACAGTCCAGCTGGAAGGTTGCGCAGCTGAATCCGCCTCATATCCCGCCCTCTACACGCCCATAAATGCATATGGATGAGCCTACTGAGCATGCGCAGCGGCTTCCTGCAGCCTGTTTGGCGTCAGAATGAATGAGAGGGAGCAGCCACCGTGACACTGACTTTCACGGAGACCTAGATGTTGTAGATGATGTGGAGGACAGGAAAACCGCATTATTTTGTGGTCACAGTAAAAGTTAGAATAAGTATATAAATAGTATACAATAAAATTAAGCGATTGAGTGGCAGCACGCCGTTGCTGCCCGTTAGTGCCACGACGCAATTTCCACTGATTTATGGTTCTGCGTCACACCAACGCAGAGCCTACGGCGTAGGCTCTGCGTTGGTGTGACGCAGAACCATAACTCTTTTTTTCTTTTAAACTTTATCCTTATGAACGCAATTGTTATATAGTCCAACTTTCCTTATTTTAATCAGAACACTTTCTTTTTTCCTCTTCGGCGTGGAGTAGTGGGCTCGGAGCGGCAGCCATCCCCGCCCCCCCGCCGCCTGCTCCGTTATCAGCACTATTTTATTATAAGTCTGATATATGTTGTGATATGTGATGACATTATTAAGAGTATGACATGAATCTGACTTCATTTCACCACCTCACCGCCTGCGTCGCCAGTTCCCCGTGTCTTAAGTAAATTCTTACGGGAGGGTCCGAGTTGCCGTAAAGATAAGCAGATTTTTCGGTTGGTTTTTTCTTTTTCGATCTGAGGCTTTACGTAGATGGCGGCTTCCGCAACTTTCAGGCGGCAACTTTTTCTGCGCAAGCAAGCTTTATAGATGAGGCCCCAGGTCTTCTAATGAGGTCAAATACAACCTCAGATGAATAACACCAATTAAAATATTCCAGTTTATCACTATTTATTAAATAAACACTAAGCAAAATTCGAAAAACAATGTGAGATCTACATACACACTAAGATGCAAATACCTAGTAACAAGGTTATCAGTCTCTGGGGTCTTTATGGGGGTGTGATGGCCCACTTGAGCCTCAGACTGTGACTGTGACGCTGCAACACCTGGAGCCTCCTCTTTTCTAGCCATTATTTTGTGGCTTTGATGCGCTGAGGGATTTTTGCAACTGCTGCACGACACAATTCCAGTCAGGCTGGTGGCGTCGGACAGATGGCCTCACATCTGACGCTAGATTCCCCTCCCGGGAAGACCTTTTTAATCACTGGAGGATTTATAGGCAGGGCCGCCGCAAGGGGTGTGCGAACCGTGCGACCGCACGGGGCCTCGCGCTATGGGCCGTTTTTTTTCCTTTTTTTCTCGTTTTTTTTGCGTTTTTTCCCTTATAAATATCAACAGTCACGTTCCATTACAGACCTAAATGTGTACTAGTCTGTGCATATCAATAAATATATGTGCAATGATGCGCGTGTCTGTTGTTCAATACAACTGATCAGACCAAGCGCAGACACAAGCTGCTCTGATCCAGACGGTGGAGTTGGAACAAACTGTCACACAATGTCGAGAGAACGAGACAGATTCAGGAAATTTCCTTCAGGGGATGAAAAAAGAAAAAAACTAAAGAAAATGGAAGCGTTTAATGCCTCTCTGAAAGGCTTGTTTGATAAATCTGTTACAAAAATCACCTATCCGACCGGGTCTCAAGCAGCCGTGGGGCCCCGCGTCGAGGCAAGAGATGATGAGGCAGGGGAAGGTATCCAGTATTTTGATAATTGGAGAGTTAAAATTGCGCATATAGACACCCGATCCGACCTGAAAAACCCAAAAAATTTGCGAGGGCCCCTCCCGGCCATTTCGCACAGGGCCTCGCAAATCTCCCAGACGGCTCTGTTTATAGGTACAAATTATGTGGATAAATATATATACAAACACCTTTTTTATCTTGTTTCCTAGGTTTCCTATGTGCTGCTCTTAAAAGCATGTGCATATCAGTCTGTGGCGGAACTTTGTGGAATGAAGAAATCAAACGAAGCACTGAACTGTACAGTTGAAAAACACATACAAGAAAACAATTAGTGACAAATATAAAAATAAGGACCTCTAAAGAACTTAATTTACCTTCTGTATGTATTTATTTTATTACTATTCTGTTCCTTATGTGATACATCATATATGATACAAATGTAACTCCCTGCATTCATGGCTTCTCATGGATCAGCAAAGAAGTGACTGGAAATTACATTTTTAAGTTTATTATATTGTAGGAGGCTAGTTTAATTATGCCTTGATCTTTGTTTATAAATTTTTTGTGTTGTATTTATTTATTTTTTGTTATTATTTAGTTTTTTCTTTCTTTTTTTCTTTTTTTTTTCTTTTAATTTTTAATTTTTATATTTTCTATGGCATAAGATATGATATTGTGAGGAAGGGACAGGACTAAATAAGCGTTCTGTTTCCTCCTCTTCCCTCTCCAACACATTATTTTGCTGTTGTTCTTTATTTCTGGATGAGACTGTTGCTTTTTTGATATTTTGACGCTTTTAATTTGATGGTGATTTGTTGTCGTTTTCATAAAGCTTGCATCCATTTAAAATTTTAAAATGCTTTATTAATCCCCAAAGGGAAATGGTTGCAGTGGTTTTCATCATTCAGGTCTGTAAAGAGTCATTGTGGAGGGCGAGTGTTGTGGGCGGGAGGATCTCCTGTAGCGGCGGATCTGAAGAACCTGACGCTGAATCACCGTGTTGTCAAGAGGATCAGGGTCCTTTACACGCCGGCTCCAGAGGCTTTACAACATTTACAACATACCCTTTTATTCATCAGTTGGTGTTTGTCAAGGACCTCCACGTGACCTCAGTCATCTCCTCTGGCTCTAATCTAAAAACACCGCCTCCAACCACAACATGCCAAATATGACTTGATAGATTTTTTTCACATGCCATCAGTCTTTTCCAAAGTCGTTCAGCTCTTGCAACGAGAAGGAAAAGTAAGAAAAATTAAAGCTGCAAGCAGCGATGAACGGTCCTCCACCCTTGTGCACGTTCAGGCTGCAGTGGAAGCTTGTATGACTTGATGTAGATTCTTCAGAACTGGACATTTAGTGGATGAAACCACCCACGACTCTCTATATCAAACCATTCAAAAGTTATGGGAGAAAATAGGGAGTATCAAATATCGACCAATCAGAAGAAGGGGCGGGGCTAATTTGCACCAATTATGTTCAAGGACTCAAAACCGAGTCCGATGACACCATCGATTAATTCAAAATGTTCAAAATGGCTGACTTCCTGTTCGGTTTCGGCCATGGCGCCAAGAGACTTTTCTTTTAGTTGCGACATGATACAGGTGTGTAGCGATTTTCGTGCATGTACGTCAAACCGTATTCTGGGGCTTGAGGCACAAAGTTTTTTCTGTCTGAACCAATCAGATGAAGGGGGGGCGCGCTTTTTGGCGTCTAGCGTCGCCACGGTAACGCTTTTGAAAGAAAAAAATAATGCGTGTTGTCGCAGGATGGAGACGCACATTTTGATGTATGACACACCTGGGTGCACATTACCGTTCGGGTTCTGAAGCGGCTGAAGAAATGGCATAAATTGCGCCAAAATTACACGATTAATTCAAAATGGCCGACTTCCTGTTGGGTTTCGGCCATGGTGCCAAGAGACTTTTCTTTAAGTTTTGACATGATACAGGTGTGTACCGATTTCTGTGCATGTACGTCAAACCGTATCGTGGGGCTTGAGGCACAAAGTTTTCTAGGGGGCGCTGTTGAGCCATTAGGCCACGCCCATTAATGCAAACCAATAAATATCACATTTTTCGCCAGGCCTGGCTTGGTGCAAAATTTGGTGACTTTTGGGGCACGTTTAGGGGGAAAAAAGGCCCTCATTTCGTCGGAAGAAGAAGAAAAAAAAGGAAAAGGAAAAGGAAAATTCCTACAGATACAATAGGACCTTCACACTGTCAGTGCTCGGGCCCTAAATAGGACTAAGTCACAAATAAAAAACATGAACAGAGAGAATTTGATCTCAAAATGGAATTATTTGAATACAGCCGTTTAGCATGTTGGACATGACTTTAATCCTTTAGGGGAAATGCACAGCGAAGCGCTCCGTTTGCCAGCAGAACACTTATGGAAGGCTTGTTAATCTCGCCGGCGGCCTTGTTGTGAGCCCCCGCTCCGCCGGTATTAACGTCTTTGTAGATCAGGCGCGGCATCGGGGCACGGTTAGGGGTCAGCGCTGCTAGCAGGTACACAGACGGAGCTTTACCCCCCACACCCACACCCACACCCACAACTGGCCAACAGCTGGCTCTACAGCTGATTAGATGAACCACCTCAATTTATCCCCCGTACTCTCTCAACCCCGACTCACGGAGCATGTTTACGCGCCTGCCAGATCACATCCTGCAAGGACCGCAGCCTGCACGCAGACAACGACGCTGCAGACGCGCCTCTGGCTGACAGCTCAGTTCATTCCAGGATGTACAACATGTAGAGATATCAAATAGAACGAAAGAGACAGACAAAATGAGAGAACAAACATGAACAGGAACTGCAGTGTACGGAGTCGCTGCCGCTGCTATTCTCCCTGTGTTGTCTGCAGTTTCATAAATGTTGCATTCAAACCAAACAGGGGGAACTAATTGTACATTTCAAATGCAAAGCCTTGCCTACAGGGTCGTTTGGCAGAACCGTGCGTAAAAGGATTTATACGTGTCGGCTCCGCAGAGAGGAGCCAACGCATGTGCATGCCAAGCTGCACGCCTCACGAGTTACACGGCCCCAAACAAACAAGCACATTTATATTTCCTCACAGATAGAAGAGCCGGGCGTTTGATGAGAGGTAATTTGTGCTGATCAACTCACTTCTAAGTGACATCAGAGCCGAGGAGTTAATCTGAGCATCATGCTTGGTGCACGGATCCAGCGTCCGTGCTCATTACGAGCAGGGTGATGCTGAACAGGTGCATGATGGGGGTTTGGGCCTGCGGCGCTCTCATCCTCTCATCCTCCCCGCCAAGCCAGGGCGGATCATAACCCACCTCTCCATCAACCAGGAGGATAGTCAGGTAATCAGACAACAGAGGAAAACCCAACGGATTAATGTTATTTAAAAAAAAAAAAAAAACTCCTCTCAGAATTTTAAAGTTGGTTAGAGATTTAAAATACTAAACCCTTTGAAGCCTGACATGGAATTTTAAAAAACCCCAGATAATTTGATTATTTGAATCCAATGTGCCGTTATAACTCTTAACATACAAAGGTGATACGCCGCAATTCTTGGCGCCATGGCCAAAACCCAACAGGAAGTCGGCCATTTTGAATTAATCGTGTCATTTTGGCGAAATTTATGCCATTTCTTCGGCCGCTTCAAAGCCCGAACCGTATCGTGCACCAAAGTGTGTTATACATCAAAATGTGCGTCTCCATCCTGCGACGACGCATTACTTTTCTCAGTCAACAGCGTTACCGTGGCGACGATAGACGCCAAAAAGCGCACCCCCCCTTCATCTGATTGGTCCATATTTGTTCCCCAAAAGTCACCAAATTTTGCACGCAATCCAGGCCTGGCGATAAATTTGATTTTTCATGGTTTGCATTAATGGGCGTGGCAAAATGGCTCAACAGCGCCCCCTAGAAAACTTTTCTCTGCCATAACTTTTAACTTCGGTTTTTAGTACTTGACCTTCATTGGCATGAATTAGCCCAGCCCCTTCTTCTGATTGGTCGATATGTGATACTTCTGATTTTCTGCAATAACTTTTGAATAGTTTGACATAAAGAGTCGTGGGTGGTGTCATCGGACATGGTTTTGAGTCCTTGACAATAATTGGTGCAAATTAGCCCCACCCCTTCTTCTGATTGGTTGTCCCTATTTTCTGCTATAACTTTTCAATGGTTTGACATAGGAAGTCTTGGGTGGTGTCATTTCTGATATGCTTATGGGGGGCGGTGGCCGTGAGTGCGAGGGCCCGTTCATCACTGCTTGCAGCTTTAATTTATTTTATGATTCTTCTCAATGGTTTTTTGGTGTTTCCTACATGGATGGTACAGAGGGCTGAGAAATTACTGAAACCAATATGTTACATTAATGCTGGCATATGGATTTATAACCTTTGCTGAGATCTAGAGATGCTGTTTTGAAAGAATAGAAAGAACCCAGGTGCACTTACAAATAAAAAAAAACACCGTAAGGCCATTAAAAATACATTAAAATCTGTTTATTTACAAGCTAAAAGGATAAAGAACAGGACAGAAAAACAAACCAATCAAGGTACAGAAGAAAAAGCCTCTACAGTACGAGACAGAAGTGGAATAAAAGATAGCAGGTTAATTCAGAGAAAACAGAGAAACTCGACCCACTTGGCACGAGGAAGCACCAAACAGTCCTGCCCTTATATATCATTTATTTTGGCTCGCTGTGTCGGCACAATTTCAACATTGCCAAACCGAAGCAACGCTGACTCAGCAATTCACAGAAGCCACAATTCAGTCCTGCCCCCCCTACCCCCCCTTCCTAGTCCCGGGCCAGCAACGCCCCCAGAGCATCTGTTACATACGTTACTCTCTAGCAATCATCACTCACCGTTTTACTCCACTGGGATTAATAGGAAACAGTTTTGTTAATGTGTTGAACATATTAACTAACCCAGAAACGTTCCCTCTCATCCCACACAGCTCTCGCTGACAAATCCAGGACTTCATTGGAAGAGTTTTTGAGTCCACTGACATGTTTTTTTTCCTTTTTTTGATCTTTAGAAGAAAAATATCCTGAGGCTAAATTCTCCTCTGTAGTTTATGAGCTAAATCAGGGCTCGGCCACCCGCGGCTCTAGAGCCGCATGCTGCTCTTTAGCGCCGCCCTAGTGGCTCCTGGAGCTTTTTCAAAAATGTTTGACCTTTTATTCCTTTTTTCTTTTTTTTCTTCTGTTTTTCTTTTTTCTTCCTTTTTTCTTTTTTAATCTCGACATTTCCACTTTTTTCTCGAAATTTTGACTTTTTTCTCTACTTTTTTCTCGAGATTGTACTTCAACATTAATCTCGACATTTTGACTTTTTTCTCAAAATTTTGACTTTTTTCTCAAAATTTTGACTTTTTTTCTTAACATTTCAACTTTTTTCACAAAATTTTGACTATTTCCTCGACATTTCGACTTTTTTCTCAAAATCTTGACTTTTTTCTCAACATTTAAACTTTTTTCACAAAATTTTGACAATTTCCTCGACATTTCGACTTTTTTCTCGAAATTTAGAATTTTTTTCTCGACATTTTGACTTTTTTCTCGAAGTGCATAATGATAAAAAATCTTGGCTCTAATACTCTTCCATAAATTCGTGTAACAAAAAGAGTCACGTGGAAAGACATTAGCATGCTAAATTTGCAGCCGAAGACCCAGTTATAACTAATATAGAAACATACAGCATGTGTTTCTTCATTCTAAGGTTTATACAAGACTTTTCATTTTTTGCGGCTCCAGACATATTAGTTTTTTTGTGTTTTTGGTCCAATATGTCTCTTTCAACATTTTGGGTTGCCGACTCCTGAGTTTTTGTAAAAAGATGGTTCACGCCAGGTTTACAGTCGTAAACTTTCATTCGTCGCCAAACTCCAGCTGAGTTCTGCGACACACACGATCAAAGAAGACGCTCCTCGTTTCAGGACGTTTTGTGGACTTCCTGGTACGAATTCGTTCAGAAACGTAGACCGTTTCTGAGCTGCAGTGAATTATACCAGACTTAGAATAAAGAGCAAGAGAAGTAGAAGGAGATTAGAGTAGCTTATATGTTCTCTTTGAGGACGAGCATATTCTTTGATATTGAAAGAAAAAAGAAAATATCAGTCAACGAACGAGCCCCCGCTGAACTCAAAGAGAAAACCGTAATTTCAAAGCTGATGGAAACTGATTAATCTATTCTCTTTGAAGGCCGGCAAACATGAGCAATTTGTGCCGAAGTCTGCTCTCAGATACGAGCCGGTTATCATGAAAATATCATCAAGCGGGCGGAAATACCTGCTCAGCGCATTCAGCGACAACAAAATATGATCCAAGGGCAGGAACACAGATTATGGAAATGTGTCTCCAATGGGAGTCAAATATACTGCCCAGGACAATAAAGCAAGGCATTGAATGATGAGATAGTTCCTTAAAAACAGATGGATTTTCTGTTTTTTTGGGGTTTTTTTTGTTTGTGTTGTGGAAAAAACTCATTAACACCTATATGTTTAAATCACTAGACTGAAATTGAATGCATTAAAGTTTCCTTGAATAAAAGATCTCCTCCACCCTGCCACATAAGGCTTGAGAGATGAATCAGATTTCTGATTTAATTAAGCATTTGCATGAAAGCGGGTCAGAACAAACATCAGGCGTCTTGATGCAGGAAGTGACGCAGAACAAGGGGATACATAATGATATTAAACACCACAAACAGTACTGGAGTTGAGGGGGGATGAGGGGGGATGGCTTCCCCCCCTGAAATAAAAACGGTCCAAATCACCCCCCCTGTAAAACTGCCATCCCCCCTTTCCATCCCTTATGTCATTTCATCAATGAATGTGGTTTTACTGCTATTTCAACATTTAGAGTCATCACCAGAAAAATAACTTATTTGACAATTTTCACCTGTTTCAAGTAAATTTTCACTTGAAATAAGTAGAAAAATCTGCCAGTGGGACAAGATTTATCTTCTTATTACAAGCAAAACAATCTTGTTCCATTGGCAGATTTTTCTACTTATTTCAAGTGAAAATCTACTTGAAACAGGTGAAAATTGTTGTTTTTTCCAGTGATGAGTCTTGTTTTAAGTGTAATGAGATTTTTTTACTAAAATGAGACATTTTAACTAGAAATAAGACAAATATTCTTGTTAAGATTGTGAGTTTTTGCAGTGATCCATGTTACTTATCCTGTGAAGGACAGAGTCATATTGATAAGTTCAGAAAAGTGTTTTTTATTGTTGTGTTCTGATGTATTTGATGTAAGCCCAGTGGATATTTAAAGCTTACAGAAGGCTGCATTTAACTGCTGCTATGTCATTCCTGCAGTATTTCTGCAGGTGTTTTGGTCACTGCTATTATTTGTAATATATTATATTATTTGTAATCAGCACAAATTATCTGTCCCCATATGATAAAATCCACCATCCCCCCTGATCTTTTTTAAAACTCGAGTACTGATAAACAAATGACGACTAGTCCTTACTTTCTGATAAACAGGTCACTGTGACACCAGAGCAAAGTGTCCCGGCCAAGGCCAATATTCCCATCAGCATATTTATTTAATCAAATGGCCAAGGCTACATTTGCATCACAGTTTGTTTGTTTTGTTTTGAGACATTGGACTCTTGAAATCTAAAATCCCAAATCATCAGTGAACATGTTTTGGTTCTGAAGTATTTGGACAGTGACAAGATTTCATGACGTTGACTTTATACACCAGAATGGATTTGTACGGTGGCCGAGACCCGCCATTGCTGAAAATAAAAGTAACGCTGCAAACAGAAACAAACGCTGCTGCAAATTAAAGAAACGCTGCAAATAAAAACAAACGCCGCTGCAAATAAAAGAAACGCTGCAAATATAAAGAAACGCTTTGCAAATAAAATAAACGCTTTGCAAATAAAATAAACGCTTTGCAAATAAAATAAACGCTGTAAATAAAAACAAACGCAGCTGCAAATAAAAGAAACGCTGCAAATATAAAGAAACTGCGCTGCAAATAAAATAAACGCTTTGCAAATAAAATAAATGCTTTGCAAATAAAAGAAACGCTGCAAATATAAAGAAACCCCGCTGCAAATAAAAAAAAAAACGACGCAAATAAAAAAGCCACAACGGAAGTGAATTACCGGGGACTATTTTTGCTGATGCACCAGTGTTTTTTACGTGAGAGGAGAAGAAGAAGACGAAGAGGACGTAAGTGAGAAGGAAGAAATAAGAAGAGCGAGGAATAAGAAGAACAACGAACGAGAAAATACGTGAAAAGGTTAGTGTTCAACGTCGCTACGTGTAATTTTTAATATGCGGGCTTCCGGCTTAGCTTTACATGGGGTGAGACGTAATTAGCGGAGCTCCTGCAGAGTTAATTTTAATTCAGCATTTATTGGCACTTTTTGTATCACTCCCACGGCTTTGGTTTTAACTAACCTATTTTCAACGCGGTTACTTCGACGACTTACCACGGAAATGCCTCCAAAGTCCTTCAAAGCGGGGAATAACCCTCCAGCTAACCCGCGGCCTGCTGCTCATGCCGTCTCCTCGCCCCGCGGTGATTCCCCTCCTCCGGAGAGCACCTGCGCTGCGCAGGTTCCAGCTGCGGAGTTCAGCCGGCTTAAAACCGAACTTCTCTCCGCTCTTCGCAATGATGTTGCGGCTGTATTTAGGTCAGAGCTTCAGCAAGCACTGAACGAGAATTTAACGTCCATTAAGTCCGAGCTGCTTTCCCTTAAAGCTGATCTTTCTGGCAGTATTTCCTCCATGAAGGCGGACGTCGCGGGTCTCGCAGCCACGGTCGCTGGGATCGAGCTCTCGCTCTCAAGCTGCTCAGATGACATCGTTGCTCTCCAGAAAAAAGTTGATCACTTGTCGAAAGAATATGTGAGGCTGGAGGACAGATGCGAGGATTTGGAGTCAAGGTCCCGTCGGCAGAACCTGCGGATTATTGGCGTCCCGGAGGAGGATCCTGACTCTTCATCTGCAGCAGGTGTTTCCAGGCTCCTGGCGGAAGCCTTCTCCCTCGACGCAGAGCCGGTGGTGGACAGATCCCACCGCACCCTCATGCCGAGACCGAAGACCGGGGAGCGGCCCCGCGCAATAGTGGCAAGGCTCCATTATTACACCGACTGCGCTGACATCCTGAGAAAGGCGAGAGAGCGGCAGCGGATAAAAGTCCGGGGTATGAGCATCTCCGTGTTCCCGGATCACACAGCCAAGACAGCGCGGGCGCGCGCTGCCTTTAATGACGTGCGCCGTCAGCTGCGGGAGATTGAAGGAGTCCGGTATGGATTGCTGTACCCCGCCCGGCTGCGTGTAACCCATGATGGCCAGCAGCGTGACTTCACGTCGCCAGATGAAGCCCTGGCATTCATCAGGAAAATAAAAAAAGTGACTACCAGCTAATTTTCTGGGACGATTTATCCAGCTTGCTGTCCATGCGGGACTCTGGCCCGGGGTGAGTGACTGAGTCAATTCAGAAAATGGGACTTTATGTCGTAATTTTTTTTTTTTTTTTTTTTAATTTTTTTTTTTTTTTTTTATATTTATTTATTAATTTTTTTTTTTTTTTCTCTTCTAACTATCAATGGGAACAACACCGTTTAAAATTGAAGGCCTAATCATTTCTCTGGTATGATGCCTTGATTAGAAAATATGCACACACCCCTGTCTTTGCTTAAATTGTGTGCATGTGTGTGCGTGTCTGTGTGGTTGTGCGAGTGCATATATGTATATATCATTGTTCTATAGGCCAAAGATCTCCTTAATTTTAATTAACGTTTGTTGTTACCCTGACAAGACAGCGATCGTCAGAATTGCTCAGATTGTTGGTTTCGTATGCCTCCATGCGGGACTCTGGCCCGGGGTGAGTGACTGAGTCAATTCAGAAAATGGGACTTTATGTCGTAATTTTTTTATTTTTTTATTTATTTTTTTTTTAATAATTTTTTTTTTTTTTTTTTTTTTTTTTTTTTTTTTTATTTATCAATAGTTATTTTTTTTTTTTTCTTCTCTTCTAACTATCAATGGGAACAACACCGTTTAAAATTGAAGGCCTAATCATTTCTCTGGTATGATGCCTTGATTAGAAAATATGCACGCACCCCTGTCTTTGCTTAAATTGTGTGCATGTGTGTGCGTGTCTGTGTGGGTGTCCGAGTACATATATGTATATATCATTGTTCTATAGGCCAAAGTTCTCCTTAATTTTAATTAACGTTTGTTGTTACCCTGACAAGACAGCGATCGTCAGAATGGCTCAGATTGTTGGTTTCATATGCCTCATATATATATATTTTTTTTTTAAGGTTTTAACTCTGCAGGAGCTAATTTTGTTTTCGTTTTTGTATCTAGCTTTACAGTCGAAAGCATCTCCTTTCGAGAATGGCTTCCTTTGAAGCCAGCACGGCTGTTTCCATCGTTTGGGGATGGGATCATCTAATGTGCGTTGGGTGGGTGGGCGGGGGTTATGGGATGTTGGCTTTTTGTCTCTGTAGGTATGTATATACTCCTGAGTTTTGTTTGTTTTGGTTTTCCCTTTTACCTTTTTTCCTTATATCTCCTCTGGTGGTGGGTGAGTCGGTCTTATTTTCTCTCAGAGAATGCCTATGAGCGATCGTAATCTGCGCAAGCCTGATACTGGATCAAACATTACATTCACTAGCTGGAATGTTAAAGGTGTGAATAATCCAATTAAGCGATCAAAGATTTTTTCACATTTGAAACGCTTAGACACTGACATAGCTTTCCTTCAGGAAACTCATTTGCGAAATAAAGATCATTTCAGACTCAAACGAGCTTGGGTGGGTGATATTTTTCATTCAAATTTTGATTCTAGGTCTAGAGGAGTAGCAATTTTGATCAACAAAAGAGTCAATTTCTCCGTCTCCAGGACAATATCTGATAAGAATGGTAGATATCTTATTGTTGCGGGCACTCTATACTGTAACCCTGTATTGTTGGTGAATATATATGCCCCTAATTTTGATGACCCCAATTTTACGGATAGGCTGTTTGGCAACCTCCCTTTCTTAAATACGCATATTACAATACTGGGCGGTGATCTGAATTGTGTTATTAATCCTTCTTTGGACCGTTCGAATCCTCGTACTTTGACTCAATCCTCTATGTCAAAATCTATTACCGATTTTACAGTCAAGAACGGGCTTGTTGATCCGTGGAGGTTCTCACATCCTGGAGATAAGGAATTCTCTTTTTTTTCTCAAGTACATCAGTCATATTCACGTATTGACTATTTTTTTGTTGATGGCTCTCTTCTCCCCAAAGTTACTTCTGTCGTATACCACCCAATTGTTATTTCGGATCACGCCCCTCTAACTTTGAATATAACATGGTCTGAGCGCCCCCGTTTTTCTTCTCCCTGGAGGTTTAATCCATTGCTTTTATCCGACGATGCATTTAATGTTTCTATATCTGCTTCAATAGATGATTTCATTGCATTAAACAAAACAGACTCTACCAGTTTTTCGCTAGTATGGGAATCACTCAAAGCATATTTGCGAGGACAGATTATCTCTTATTCAGCATACGCCAGTAAAATCCGCAGGGCCAAATTACAGGAGCTCACATCTAAAATTCAGGACACAGACAGACTAAACTCAGTTAACCCAAGTCCGAGTTTACTGAAACAACGGCTTGATTTGCAGTCAAAATTCGATCTTATAGCGACAGCCGATTCTGAACGGCTCCTATTACGCGCTCATGCCAACTATTATGAACACGGCGATAAACCAAGCAGGTTATTGGCTCACCAATTAAAAAGGCAAGCAACGTCGAGACTGATTCCCAGCATTAGAGATTCTAATGGCACACTTACCACCGATCCAATCGCCATCAACACAATTTTTAAGTCATACTACTCCTCTCTCTATGAGTCAGAATCTCCACTTGACACAGCAGAAATGACCTCCTTTCTTGATAATATCACTGTCCCTACTATTAATTTGGATGTGGCTAATGGCCTCGATGCTCCTTTCAGCTTGCAAGAAATTGCTGCCGCCATTGAAGCTACGCAAAGCAACAAGGCCCCTGGTCCCGATGGGTTCGGAGCTGAGTTTTTCAAAAAATTCAAAGACAAATTAGCCCCCCTTTTACTTTCAATGTACAATGAGTCCCTTGATCATGGCTCATTGCCTCCCTCTTTAATGCAGGCGTCCATTGCCCTCCTTTTGAAGAAGGACAAGGACCCTGAATCATGCACTTCTTACAGGCCCTTGTCTTTACTGAATGTGGATGTCAAAATTTTAGCCAAAGCACTAGCAATTCGTCTTGATAAGATCCTTCCTAGCATCATATCTGAGGAGCAGAATGGTTTCATCAAGGGACGCCAGCTCTTTTATAATGTTCGTACACTTCTTAATGTGATTCTCTCTAAAGATTCTTCTCCACTCCCTGAAGTTGTTATCGCAATTGATGCTGAAAAAGCGTTTGATCGTGTCGAATTTAACTATCTTTTTGCAACACTTCATAAATTCGGATTTGGACACAGGTTTATATCGTGGATTAGACTTCTTTACACTTCCCCTCAGGCCAGCATTCACACCAACGACAACTACTCCACTTATTTTACATTATCACGTGGCACGAGACAGGGCTGCCCTCTCTCCCCTTTGCTATTCGCTCTATCCGTCGAACCACTTTCAATTGCTCTAAGAACTCTTCCTCTATTTCGCGGAGTCTCTAGGTCCAATGTGGAACTCAAATTGTCACTTTATGCAGACGACCTCCTTTTATATGTATCTGACCCTTTAACCAGCATTGCACCAATATTATCTCTGTTGAAGAATTATGGATCCTTCTCCGGCTATAAGGTCAATCTTAACAAGTGTGAATGCTTCCCCATAAACTCCTCTGCTTTACAACTCAAACAATCTGATATCCCCTTTAAACTCAGCCCGTCGGGCTTTAGATACTTAGGTTTTAATGTGACCCGCACTCTGCCCTCTCTTTTCACCGCTAATTTTTCCTCACTGGTAACTCAAGTGAAGGCGGACTTACAGAGGTGGAACTCCCTACCACTGTCGCTGATAGGAAGAATTAACACAGTGAAAATGACTGTATTGCCTAAATTTCTTTTTTTGTTCCAATGCACTCCTTTATTTCTACCAAAATCTTTTTTTAAATCACTTGACCAAATTGTTTCCAACTTTTTATGGGCCGGTAAGACACCCAGAGTGAGGTATTCGCTTCTCCAAAAATTTAAATTTAATGGGGGGCTAGCACTACCAAACTTTATGCTTTACTATTGGTCAGCGCATATTCACAAACTAATTTATTGGCTTCAGTCTCCTGAGTTATTATGGTGCAGATTGGAGGCTCAGTCACTCTCTTCATCCTCTGTAACGGCCCTACTCTCCTCCTCTTTACCATTGAATCCCTCTAAGTTTACAAATAGCCCTGTGGTGCTTTCCTCCCTTAAGATTTGGTCACAGTTTAGGCGCCACTTTAAATTTGCTTCTCCATCCATCTATACACCTGTTACTAAGAATCATCTGTTCCCTCCATCACTAATAGACACCACTTTTATGATTTGGTACAACCGGGGCATTAAGCACTTCAGGGATCTATATAAGGATGGTATCTTTTCCACATTCTCAGATCTGAGGTCAAAGTTCAATTTGCCTGCCTCCCATTTGTTTCGCTACTTCCAGCTTCGACACTGCGCCTCTGCTTTGTTTCCATGCTTCCCTTCCCTTCCTGCGAACCAACCGTGGGATGATCTTCTAACTATGAAACTCAGTCAAAAGTCTCTGATATCTAAGATATATGCACTGTGTATGACATTTGATGATCATTCTGTAGATAAAGCTCGGGAGGGTTGGGGACGAGAGTTGGGCCTTGACTTCACAGGGGAGCTGTGGGATAAAGCTATCCGTAGCATACGATCTAGCACGCCTTGCGCTAGACTAGAACTTATTCAATTTAAGGTGCTGCATAGAGCCCACCTATCAAAATCCCGATTATCGGAAATATATCCGAATGTTGCAGACTTATGCGACAGATGCCAGGGTTCTCCCTGCAATTTAAGTCATATGTTTTTCTCCTGTCCTAGGTTACAGAAATTTTGGAGTGATTATTCTGTGATCATGTCTAAAGTTCTGGGTAAAAAAGTTGTTATGGCCCCTCTCTTAGCAATATTCGGACTCACTGTCGACTCCTCACATATCAGCCACACACAGTCAGAAGTATTGGCTTTCACATCCCTTTTAGCAAGACGTCGTATCTTACTTTTATGGAAATCCCCCAGGTCCCCGTCTATTTCTATTTGGCTTAATGATGTTATGTTTTATCTTAAATTGGAGAAGGTGAGATACTCTGTAAAAGGCAACTCAGCTAAATTCATTCACAAATGGCAATCGTTCATAGACCACTTTACCGCGTTGAAGACTCTACCCACCGACTGACCCCCCCCCTCCCCTAATTTTCTTTTCATCTCCTTAATTTTTTTTTTTTTTTATGTTTTATTTATTTCCAGTTTCATTTCTTGCTCATCTGTTTATTTAATTTTTAACGCTACAGAGACTCTGTTCCTTTGTTAGGTTTTGTGTGTTTAAAAAAAAAAAAAAAAAAAAAAAAGGAGACAATGTATAATGCGTCTGTTCGACTACACGTTTCCATGTGTTAAGTGTATGTTGTTTCTTATAAAAAGATCAATAAAAAAAAAAAAAAATTTTTAATATGCAACACCGGTGCATCGGCAAAAATAGTCCCCGGGTTATTCACTTCTGTTGTGGCTTTTTTATTTGCGTCGTTTTTATTTTATTTGCAGCGCCGTTTCTTTTTGTTTGCAGCTTTATTTTATTTGCTAAGCGTTTCTTTAATTTGCAGCGGCGTTTGTTTCTGTTTGCAGCGTTACTTTTATTTTCAGCAATGGCGGGTCTCGGCCACCGTAGATTTGTAATAAAATAAACACAATGTAATGAAGTATAGACTTTAATGTGAAAGGGTTTCACTAAAAGAGTTTGTGTTTTACACCCATTTTAAAACAAAACATGTAATTTCTTAGGGAATCAAATGTTGGCAGTTGACTGAAAACACATGACTTGTCCAGATGTGTTCCATTTTCTCCTTACTTTAGTGTAAATAAAGCGTGTAAAAGTTCTGGAAATAATTTAGGGCATTTGACAGCTATCTGAGCTACCGATGTGAAATGCAATAATATAGACAAGGCCATCATTACGCCTAAGAACATAAATGATGAATAGTTGGAAACATTCTTGATCGACATCAAAACGCCTGAAACGGCAAATAAAGTGAACCATTACAGGATCTGTCCTTGGCAACAAAAAAAAAGGCTAAGAAATGCCTCATGAATGTGAATACAGACCACCAAGGTTTAGATTTAACCAGAAAAATAACTTCTCATTGTCAGACTCTGATGCAGATATTAGATAACAAAAGGCTTTTATTGAATTCACCGGAGACCTCGGACCGAGTGACAAACAAATGGCTCTAAACAAAACTAGACACTAAACTCTGACTATAGAGAGAACTATAAACACTCCAAGAGGAGGGAAAAATAACTTTATAAAAAGAAACAAATAAACACAAAACGCTCCGTATGGAGGAAAAACCTGCCTATATTAAATAATTTGGCTACAAACACAAATCACTCTTAAAGAGGAAAAAACCAAGAACTATGAATCTAAGCTAGGATATAAGTTAACAAACGAAAAAAAATCACTCTTTAACGAGGATATAACAAAGGGCTATGAATCTAAACCAGGGGTCGGCAACCCAAAATGTTTTAGATCCATATTGGATCAAAAACACAAAAAACTAATATGTCTGGAGACGCAAAAAATTAAAAGTCTTGCATAAGCCTTAGAATGAAGACAACACATGCTGCATGTTTCTATATTAGCTAGAACTGGGTCCTCGGCTGCTAATGTAGCTGCAAATGTCTTTCCACATGGCTCTTTGTTATTGGACAACTTCTCTCTACAGAGCAAACATTCAGGCGATGAATGCAAATGATTCGCTCCAAGAAACGTTGAATCCTCTATGGAAGAGTATTAGGGCCATGAAGGAGAAAAAATATATTATATTTAATATATATTTATATATATATATTATATAAATATATTTTTTATTTTGCACTTCGAGAAAAAAGTTGAAATGTCGAGATTAATGTTGGAATACAATTTCAAGAATAAAGTCAAAATTTCGCCTTTTTTCTCAACAATTCAACTTTATTCACAAAATTTTGACTTTTTTCTCATCATTTCGACTTTTTTCTCAACATTTCGACTTTTTTCTCGACATTTCGACTCGAAGTGCACAATAAAAAAAAATCTTCCCCTCTCAAGTATTTTTTCTCCTTCATGGCCCTAATACTCTTCCGTACAAATCTTCGTTAACAGAAATGTTGAAATGTAACATTTATTCTACACATTTTTACAGCGTTGGAAAACATTAAAGATGTTTGTGTCATGTTTGTCCTCCTACAGAAACCACATTAAAACAAAAAATACATTTCTCTCCCCCATCGATTTCCATTTTCAAACATTTTTGAAAAAGCTCCAGGAGCCGACAAGGCAGGACAAGGATGAAGACACTCTGGCACAAGACAAGGGGAACACAGACTATTTAAACACATGGAGGGAAATAGGGGACAGGTGGAAACACTTAGGACAATCAAGGGCAAGGGACCTGAAACGAGAGGAGAATTACTTTTCAAAATAAAACAGGAAATGACAGGACAAAACAAACCCAAGACAAGACGACCTCACCCCGGTGTGACACTCATGATGTGGAGTCACATTCTTTGACCAGATGAAACCAGGATAAAGTGGAGTGTGGCGATGAAGGGGATCAGAACGACAAGTATTAGGGCCAAACTAAGACAAAAAAAATTGGAAATTACGAGAATAAAGTCATAATATTACGAGAATAAAGTCGTAATTTAAGAGAACTCTAACAGGAAGAGCTTCTTCTCCCTGTGTTAAAATGAGGAATATTGAGCATTTTGTGAAGTTATATTTTGGTATCGGTTTCACAAATAAGGAAATACTTAATCTTTTGGCACATCAGCATCGAATTATTATCAGTAGAAGGACTTTCAAAGAGGTAGTTGTTACCATGGTAACAACTCCCCCTCCCAACGGCAGGAAGTGCCGTGTGGCTCTGAGTAGTACGTCCCAATTAATGCATACTGATATTTACTCAAAAGTGTGCCGAACTTAAGTATACTTTTTTGAGTATATACTGTTTACTATAGCATTTCAGACGCACCAATGGTTTTATTTTGAAAGATTGTTTCCATTTCCTGTTTGGCTGCTCCCCTTCCTTCCCTGTGGTGCTGAGGCTGATTGCACCCACCTGCTGCCAATCAGCATCTCCTGGCCTATAAGACGCTGCAGACTTCAGCCTCATTGCTGGACCGTTATCACCTCAACGCAGTGGAACATGGATGTATCTCCAGTGAATGAAGGATTGTTTGTAAAACCCCCTTGGTTCTAATCCTCTTGCTTGCTTGTTTTTTCCTGTGTCTCCCTCCGCGCCTCAAACCAGCCACAGATCAGCAACTCTCTCTCAACATTTGGTTCATCTCTGGACTCCGGATTTCCTCAGTCCCTGCATTTATTACAATAAACCCTGTTAATCGTTTCCCTGTCCGGCTGCTTTTGGGTTCAGTTCCTCCACTGCGTCACAGTAATACATTGATTTAAAAAAACAAACATTTAAATGATGTCACTTTGACAACACCACTTAGGTTCTTTCTTGTCTTAACGGATAACATTTGATAAATGATCAACAGAAGATGGTTAAAATCCCCTTACTGACATTTATAGTTCCTCATCTCTCTTTTTCTTGTTTGCCAATACAGTTGTGTTAATAGATACCAACATGGAAGTGGGCGCTCCGTAGCGTCCAACTCTAGTAGACGACCAGCAGTCAATGGGTGGGAAGAAAATCTGTGGAATCTGCTCCAACTGCTGCAGGGAATAAAAAAAATCTTAACAAACTGTATTTTTTATTATTAGGGCCCGAGCACTTACAGTGAGAAGGCTCTATTGGATCTGGGTTTTTTTTCCTAGTTTTTCTCGTTTTTATTTTTCCCGACGAAATGAGGGCCTTTTTTTCCCCTAAACGTGCCCCAAAAGTCACTGAATTTTGCACCAAGCCAGGCCTGGTGAAAAATGTGATATTTAATGGTTTGCATTAATGGGTGTGGCCTAACGGCTCAACAGTGCCCCCTAGAAAACTTTGTGCCTCAAGCCCCACGATACGGTTTGAGGTACATGCACGAAAATCGGTACACACCTGTATCATGTCGCAACTTAAAGAAAAGTCTCTTGGCGCCATGGCCGAAACCCAACAGGAAGTCGGCCATTTTGAACATTTTTAATTAATTGTGTAATTTTGGCGCAATTTATGCCATTTCTTCGGCCGTTTCTTCGCCCGAACCGTAACGTGCACCCAGGTGTGTTATACATCAAAATGTGCGTCTAGATCCTGCAGCGATGCGCATTACTTTTCTCAGTCAAAAGGTTGCCGTGGCAACGATAGACGCCAAAAAGCGCACCCACCCTTCATCTGATTGGTCGATATCTGATAGTTCCTACTTTCTGCCATAACTTTTGAATGGTTTGATATAGAGAGTCGTGGGTGGTTTCATCCACTAAATGTCCAGGCCTGAAGAATCTACATCAAGTCATACAAGCTTCCACTGCAGCCTGAACGTGCACAAGGGTGGAGGACCGTTCATCGCTGCTTGCAGCTTTAATTTTTAGTAGTATTCCTGTGACAGTGAATACGGCCTCACAACATGGTTAATTTTCCCATTTTTCATAATGGTTGCCTCAGACTAGGTAATATTATTTCTGTTAATGCCCGTCCTTCGCTCAGAGTTGCAGTAAATCCTGCTTCTAAAGATTGCTAAGCTTCGTAGCACGTCATGTGCAGAATGATTGTAGTGCGTAATCTGATCGTGGCAGTTTTTAAGAACGGTTTCCTCCACTAACGTTAATCACGTCAGACACGAGTCTCAGACCAGCGCTGAAGCTAAAGGGGCTTCGTCACAACAGCTTTGCTATTAGGTTGCAGAGTCTCGGCCCATAAAGACGATTTACACTGGAAAGACAAGTAAAACAAAGAACAGACACAGGCATTGTTGGATGCATGTAAAAAACAATGTCTCCCAGCTTAAAAGAACACTAATCAGGCAGGCAGTGCATTAAATCACTGGCAGGTCAAGTGGTTTACTGACTATTTGTGTAGTGGTAGTGTTCTGCTGAAAAGCCTTTGGGACCACTATTTAGATCCACATTACTCTGACATATGCTAAGTTTGCTTTTCCTCCCGGATTTCTCTCCAAACACCCGGTGGATTTACAAGAAAAGCCCTTTGCATGGACGACCCGCCCTGCAACCGTCAGATCCCAAAGGAACGTATCGTGACCCGCCACCGGAGACCCTGCTGGCTTTAATAACGCAAACGGGACCAGAAACATGTTAGACGGATGGTTTAAATCAGGGCTCGGCAACCCACGGCTCTAGAGCCGCATGCAACTCTTTAGCGCCGCCCTAGTGGCTCCTGGAGCTTTTTCAAAAATGTTTGACCTTTTTTTTTCTTTTTTTCCTTTTTTTCTTCTTTTTTTCCTTTTTTTTCCTTTTTTCCTTTTTTTCCCTTTTTTCTTCTTTTTTTCATTTTTTTCTCTTTTTTCTTCCTTTTTCGTTTCCAATGTCAAAATTTTGACTTTTTTCTCGAAATTTTGACTTTTCTCGAAATTTTGACTTTTTTCTCGAGATTGTACTTCAACATTAATCTCGACATTTCAACTTTTTTCTTGACATTTCGACTTTTTTCTCGACATTTCGACTTTTTTCTCAACATTTCGACTTTTTTCTCAACATTTTCACTTTTTTCTCGAAATTTCGACTTTTTTCTCGACATTTCGACTTTTTTCTCAACATTTTCACTTTTTTCTCGAAATTTCGACTTTTTTCTCGACATTTCGACTTTTTTCTCAACATTTCGACTTTTTTCTCAACATTTTCACTTTTTTCTCAACATTTCTACTTTTTTCTCAACATTTTCACTTTTTTCTCGACATTTCGACTTTTTTCTCGAAGTGAATCATGAAAAATAAATCTTCCCCCAGTTATAACTAATATAGAAACATGCAGCATGTGTTGCCTTCATTCTAAGGCTTATACAAGACTTTTCATTTTTTGCGGCTCCAAACATATTTGTTTTTGGTCCAATATGGCTCTTTCAACATTTTGGGTTGCCCTGGTTACCCCTGGTTTAAATGGAACAGAAGAATCCATCTCTTATCTGGTAACTTTGAAGCAGTAACGTAGTAAAGTAAAGCCTAACCCTGGTAATTACTTGGGCTGTCAGAGAACACTGACAATGATTAAACCAATATAGCTTCATCCTATCTGAATTTGTAACTCAGCTAAAGGATAAAGTTTTCTTTTTTTTTATATTAATGGGCAGTTTCCAACAAACCCGGTTGTTTTCATCAAACCTTTCAATCTTTTCCTCAAAATAATTTTCATACACTTCACTAATAAAAATTGCGATTTATTTGCATGTTTTCATTCATGTGAAAGAGAAATTACTTTGCAATGAAAGCCTTTGCATGACAACATTTTTCTAAAGCAAAGAGATAATAAGAAAATTGAAAGGAATGTGTTTATCTGATCAAACACGAGCAGAAGCCGCGTAACCTGCTTATTAGTTGCTTATAAACAAGCCAATCATCACCAACTAAAAGCTGTGAGAGGTGCTTGTTCGGTTCAAACGCTTCCTTACAATTTGCAATCGACATTTTAATGATTTGCATTTTTGTCATCTTAAAAAAATCTGTTTAAATGTTTCCATGCTAAAAGACAAGGCCGTCTCTAAACTCAGTACAGCCCTCCCCCTCACACTTGACATGTGAAATTAATGGTTCCACATAAAGGAAGGAAAAGTATATAAACCTGGTATAGCAGGAAAAAAGGAAACGCACCTTGTAAAAAAAGATATAAAACCTCCTCACAATGCAAATCATTCCCCACCCTGAGACTGAACGATAAGGGCAAAGGCTACTCTCTATAGTTTACCATGCAAAGTCTGCAATAAACTGTCAGTTTGTTCAGAACCGTGCTCCCACCCCGAACCCGTTCCTGCTCCCTGGACCACGATGCTCCTCCGACCTCCGCTGGCTTCCTGTTCCCCCCAGAAACCTTCATCATCAGCCCCCTCTTCCTCACTGATCTACGACGGAGTGTTAGGGCCAAACTAAGACAAAAAAAATTATAAGAATAAAGTCATAATATTATGAGAATAAAGTCGTGAAATTACGAGAATAAAGTCGTAATGTTATGAGAATAAAGTCGTAAAATTACGAGAATAAAGTCGTAATATTAAGAGAATAAAGTCGTAATATTATGAAAATAAAGTTGTAATATTATGTAAAATAAAGTTGTAAAATTACGAGAATAAAGTCGTAATATTATGAAAATAAAGTCGTAATATTATGTAAAATAAAGTTGTAAAATTACAAGAATAAAGTCGTAATATTAAGAGAATAAAGTCGTAATATTACGAGAATAAAGTTGTAATATTATGAGAATAAAGTCGTAATATTATGTAAAATAAAGTCGTAAAATTACGAGAATAAAGTCTTAATATTAAGAGAATAAAGTCTTAATATTACAAGAATAAAGTGGTAATATTATGAGAATAAAGTCGTAAAATTACGAGAATAAAGTCGTAAAATTACGAGAATAAAGTTGTAATATTACGAGAATAAAGTTGTAATATTACGAGAATAAAGTCGTGTTTGGAAGAATTTTATTTGATATTTACCTTGACGTTTACCTTCATAATAAATAGATTTCACATTTAGATTTAATATCGAGGTTTAGCATATAGATTTGTCATTTAAAATTTAGGTGTAATATTAAAGATTTAGATTTAACTATTATGTATATTGTGGTAAATTGTGTTAAAAAGTGACTTTCAAATTCACACCACTTTTTAAAATATTATTTTAGCATTAAACATGAAGGCGCTCGGGGGCACGGTGGTGCAGCTGGTAGTGCAGCGGTCTCACAGCAAGAAGGTCCTGGGTTCGATTCCCGATGCCCAGGACTGTAGCTTAGGTAGGAGCACTGGGTGATGAAAATGGGGGGAAAAAACGTGATAAAAATATAAAAAAAAAGAAAAAAAGAAAAAACATGGTAGCTATTTTAAGTGATATGTTAATAATACATAGTACACACACACACACACGCACACGCACGCACACACACACACACACACACACACACACACTGTCTACAGTATCTTATTGCACTTATTTTGCTTGTCTGTTTATGTTTCAGCATCGGCTTTGATGTGTGTTTTTAGATGGAGGCCAACTGCAAATTAATTACCCTTCTAGGGATTAAGAAAATGTATAAATCTAATTCTGAGTGCATAAACTAAGCTTTATCCATCCTTTGCAAATTGCTGGAAGCTGTTTCTTTTTAAAGCCTTTTTTACTCTCGTCTCCTCATGCTATCGTAGTGAAATAACCCCCAACATTCACAAAGCCTGTAGTGATGATAGTATTGGCAGCAGTACGACTGTCATGACACGAGATCATAAGGTCATTACAGACTCCTTTCGCTTTTGTCTCATATTTCCTTACCTCCAGATTGACCCTCCATCCTCTTTATTTTGTCGCAGGGGTAATTTTTTAGCAGTTAAGAGAAGAATTAAAGCTGCAAGCAGTGATGAACGGTCCTCCACCCTTGTGAAGGTTCAGGCTGCAGTGGAAGCTTGTATGACTTGATGTAGATTCTTCAGACCTGGACATTTAGTGGATGAAACCACCCACGACTCTCTATGTCAAACCATTCAAAAGTTATGACAGAAAGTAGGAACTACTGTGCTTTTTGGCGTCACAGGATGGAGATGCACATTTTGATGTATAACACACCTGGGTGCACGTTACGCTTCGGGCTGTATTAAAGCAGCACTATGTAACTTTTCCACCGTAATCTAATATTTCATCATCATCATTGTGATGGAACATCAACTTCCAACAGGTTTAATGAACCTCTGTCATGGTCTGAGGGGTCTGTATCGCCTTCACTGGACTATGTAACTTTGAGGAGCATGGTAGGAACCCTGCCACACTAAAAAACTACACAACTTTTACGGCTTTGACTGCTTTACGGCATACGTCACTTCCCCCTCCTTCCCCATTCGTAGTCCAGACCAAAGCTGGGCGGGGCGTGGAGCGCAGAGCTCAGCAGAAGCTGGTATCATGGCCGAAGCAGCGGAAAAACCCAAGAAAATAAGTTTTATCGGAGGAGGCAAAAAAAAGAAAGCGGGAGAATAACAAGCTAAAAAACATTTCTAGTATTTTTCCTGAGAACTGTAAAATTGTGCAGGGCTGATCTGCAAAATATAAGGAATGGGCATTCAGTTATTCACAGGTTATAAAGTATTTTTTTATTTTGTCAGTAAGTATGTTGGACTACTAATTTATGACGAAGTCCCTCTAAAAAACGTGACAGGAAGAAGGTGCAGAGCGTATGAGTTTGTAGGGCGCATTATCTCTCTGAAACAACTTAATCAAACCAAGTTGAACTTAGTGATTTTCAACTTCGTCATATTATATTGTTTAGCCAAAAATAGATACATTACCTCTTCACTATCCATCCTGCAAACGACCGCTGAAAACAGAAAAGTCGTTTTGAAAGTCCGTCTCGTCTTATTTCACTATCAAAACGAATGCAGCGACGGGGACAGGAGTTTTCCGGCAGTACACGCTGGTGCTCATGGGAAATGTAGTTCTCTCTGGTAAAGCACTACCGCTTTTGTCCAAAGGAGCCGCCAAACTCAACAAAAGCTGAAAGTTAAGTTGTGCTGCTTTAACTGCCGAAGGAATGGCATAAATTGCGCCAAAATTACGCAATTAATTAAAAATGTTCAAAATGGCCGACTTCCTGTTCAGTTTCAGCCATGGCGCCAAGCGACTTTTCTTTAAGTTGTGACATGATATAGGTGTGTACCGATTTACGTGCATGTATGTCAAACCATATTGTGGGGCTTGAGACACAAAGTTTTCTAGGGGGCGCTGTTGAGCCATTAGGCCACGCCCATTAATGCAAAACTATTAAATATCACATTTTTCACCAGGCCTGGCTTGGTGCAAAATTTGGTGACTTTTGGGGCACGTTTAGGGGGAAAAAAGCCCCTCCTTTCGTCGGAAAAAGAAAAAGAAGGAAAATTCCTCCAGATACAATAGCCTTCACACTGTCAGTGCTCGGGCCCTAATAAGATGGGCTGCTCGTGTGTGAATATACCTCTGACCATTTTGCCGCTTTTAAAACTAGCCCATAAACAACAGACGAGCGGGAAAGATGCTTACGGAGGCAGGAAGGGTAGTTGAAGAAAAGAAAAGCGCGAGTGTTGCTTGAGGAAGCAGCGGTCCATTCAGGACCGTCCCGGGCTTTATGTTGATTCATTACTCTATTAGGGCCAGTGACAGAGATAAGGACCAGCATGTTTCAAAGTGATAGCTGACCTCTGCGTTCTCCCCGTCCCGCCGCGGCTGCTGTCTCTGAAACGCAGGCTCCGTTATACGTTTGGGCAAACATGGGTGAGATAACTCTCACTCTCTCACACACACGTCCACAAAAAGAGAAGAAATAAAAAATCTGTGACAAGAACAGAAAGTGATGGAACATCAGGATGTTTACATGCAGCACAAAGCAGAGGAACGACACGACGGCCATGACACAAGGACAGAGAGTGAAACACACACACACCATATATATTATACAGTATGTACACCATATATATATATATATATATATATATATATATATATATATATATATATATATATATATATTATCACCTATTATCACCTCTTGAACGAGTTTAAATCTAATATTTGTGTATATTTGTATTTATGTATGCATATATACATACACACACATATATATATATATATATATATATATATATATATATATATATATATATATATATATATATATATATATATATATATATATAAATAATAAATAATTAAATAATAATTCATATATATTTCTATATAAATATATATATAATAGAATATATAATATACAAATTTCTGATTTAATCTTGCTTGATGATAGTGTGTATTGAAATTATATATATATTTTACATATATATATATATATATATATGTATATTGAATGTATATATATTTTTATATAAATATATACATATATCATCACCTATTATCACCTCCTGAATGAGTTTAAATCTAATATTTGTATGGATTGCTGTAGCACAAAAGTACAAAGCTCAAGTCCGGCTCAGTAACCTTTTGAACATGTTTTTGTAGAAAGTGATGAAAGGAAAATAAATGCAACATGATGTGGATGACCCAGAATTTGTGTCCATGGAAATGCGGCATCAAAAAGATGTTTGTCATCCCTGCAGAAGAGTGTGATGTTTACTGCTTTTGGTGAGCAGGGAGCTAGTTTACTTTTTTAAATTATTAATACTATGAATGAAATGGACTAATGCGTTTAATGAACAGGGCAATTGTAAACTGTAATCGTAATCACTGACAGAGTAACCCTAAATGAGTATTTTGCTGCTAATTTAAGCAAAAAACCTGTCTTAGGTTTATAGGAAAATATTATCTTTGGTCATGTGTTGTTCACATTGTTTCACCCATGAAGAAAATTATATCTTTCTATCGTAGAACCCGCTAATGTCTATAATTTCATAGTTTACAGTCACATACTGCGCTATGTTGGAGGAAACTAAAACAGCAGTTTTAGTTTCTGACCACTGAAGAAAAGTCGACACAACCGGAATTCCAGATTTAATACCAGATTTAAACTTAAAATCTTAAATATGGTGGATGAAGTCATGCGATAGACAAAATCCTCTGAAGACCGTTCAAAACCTGGCAGAATAACACTCTGAAACCTTCTGTGGGAATACAAATTCAGCTACTCAGAATTGGACCAACTAGTCAAACTTGATGAGATACAAAGCATCGGCCGTCTCTGCACAGACCAACCTGATCTCACAAAAATCCGTGAAATCCCCACGACCTTTCACCACTATTTTCCGTGGCACCAACACGGAAATGGTATAATTCCGTGTGAGCACCACGGATATTGTACCTATGCGAAATCAATGGGCTCCGTTGTCGTGAAATATACACGGATTATTACATTATTATTATGTATATATTATTCTTTATCATAGTGGCCTGGTTAGGTTATTGCACCACTTATGATTGGGTAGAAGTAGGAAACACTTGTGGTTTTTGCTAAAAATAATAATTTCACATCACTTACGCCACCATATTAATGTCCATGGACCACTGGTTCTTGTTAACTGTACCAAATATTAATGTCCATGGACCACTGGTTCTTGGTAACTGTACCAAATATTAATGCCCATGGACCACTGGTTCTTGGTAACTGTACCAAATATTAATGTCCATGGATCACTGGTTCTTGGGGTAACTGTACCAAATATTAATGTCCATGGACCACTGGTTCTTGGTAACTGTACCAAATATTAATGTCCATGGACCACTGGTTCTTGGTAACTGTACCAAATATTAATGTCCATGGACCACTGGTTCTTGGTAACTGTACCAAATATTAATGTCCATGGACCACTGGTTCTTGGGGTAACTGTACGGGTCACTGTCAAGTCCAACTGCCTTTAATTTAAGCTGATAATCTGCTGTTATCCCGTCTTCTCCACTAGTTGCAGCCATTTTTGCCACTCAGTGCGAGTAAAGGGGCGTGGTCATACCAATGGCTCTCAGAGCCTCTAGGTTATTGTGGAACCCCAGAAAATGTGTAATTATTATTCAAACCAACATCACGTCGGAGCTCGAACACCGGCGTCTGCTGGGACGTGGACGCATTATTCCAGGAGCTCTATCCCTTTCATTCACACGTGCAGAACTCGCAACGCAACCGCCACAGTGTTGATCTCAACACTGGCATTGAGATGTGTGTGTGTAAAGTTCATTTGCCTCTCAAATTTTTCTCCACGAGCCTCTATTTCTTCCCACCAACTGTGCCTACCAAAGTGCGGCGTTTCTTCATGCTGCTTTTACGGCAATAATGGAGTTTTAACTCCATCAAGGCTTCATCATCTTGCTCTAAAAAGATGAGAGGGTGCGAGTAAGGGGGCGTGGTCCAGTGGGGGAAGTGACTTCAATGCATATCCTCTATTACAGGGTGAGAAAAAGCAACAACAAATGAGTATATATACAATAACTACGACATCGGTCCCAAATGTAGGCTACGTGCATAGCTCTGAGGCTTTAATTCATCACTGTAGGCATTGTTCCTTTTACTCATTTTAGCTTTACCCAGGTGATTTGGGCATCTGCTCGGGATGTGCTCTAGGTATCTTTCAGGGGAGGTGTTTGGGACGTCTCCACTAAGAAGGAGCCTCAGGGTCGACCCAGACATCTGGCTGGATTAGAGCTCTCATTTTAGGAAAGCACAATGATCCCCAGTGGAGCTAGAGGCAGAAGTTGGGAAGAGGTACAGTAGGCCTTGGGGACTGTTGCCCTGGAGACCCAGAGAAGAAGTAGAAAATGTATGTTTTGTTTTTTACCCACATTGCAGAAGATACAAACCTTCATCAACTGCTGTCTGAGACGCATCTTCAGAATCAGGTGGCCAGACCAAATCAGAAACGAGTAACTATGGCAGAGAGGAAGACAGGAGCCAGTAGAGAAACAAATACTGATGCGAAAGTGGGGATGGATCGGACACACCCTGAGGAAACCGGCAGCTACTACTACACGCCAGGCCCTGACTGGGAACCCCCAGGGGAAGAGAAGGAGAGGACGGTGTTGTGCCACACAGGTAGCTAAGCTGATCAGTTATCGAAGGCTATTAATAATTTTATTAATGATTATGAATAATTAATAAAGTCGACTATTTGTCAAATTGAATTATCAAAATGATAATAATTCTCATATGGGGCACCACCCCGGGGCCTTAGTCCAGGGAAAAATTATAACTTAACAGCAGAAAATCAGTCTCAGATGATTAAGGTTTAAGTATAGTATAATATAATTGAAGGGTGAGATTCGAGCACTGGCTCTGCTCAAACAATCAGAATGTGACCAAAATTGCATGAAACAACAGAAACCACTCATTAAAAATCAATCAGAATTTATTTACATACGGGTATCAAAGCAGATGTAAATAAATACCAAAATAAATCCTGATGGCACACTACATTATTATAAAACCATTCATTAACTAGAAAAACAACAATCAATAAAAATGTAATTAAAGTTAAATGCATGGAATGAAAAAAAATCAAAGCAATAACAAAGATGATATCAACGAACATCTACGGTTTAAAACATTGTGGCTGCACAAAGATGGCTGCGGTGTTTAAAGACGGCAGGACTCTGTGGTATTTAAAGATGGACGCGCCCTCGCCACGTGCAATCGGACCGGATGGCGAACGCAGCATTTAAAACGTGCCTACGGCAGAAACGACTACCAAATAATCAAACACGATAATGATAACAATGATGATGGCGTATGCAGTAATCTCAGTTCGGAACACAGATTTAGCTCCAATTTACTGATAACTAGGGATCACGACTTCACACTCAGTTCTGAACCGCTCTTAAGTCCTACTGATCACCGGGGCTCATGAGCTCACGTCTCCTCGGGACCCGGTTCGGGTGCCTGCAGGCTTTGTCGACTGAGGTCGCGGTCCTGCTGGGGGGGGTTTCCCAGTCAGTCTCTCGCGTTCCGTCCCTTCCCCTGAAACGGATTAGACAGCGGCGGGGCCGCCTCGTGCCGGGCCGTGCTTCCGGACCAACGGAGGCTCTCACGCATTCCTAGGCGCGGCGGGGGACCGGTCATTCCTTGCCGTGCTTCCCTGCTCGCCGGCGCCGACGCGCGGCCGTCCGGACCCCGGGAAAGCTCACAACCGGGCGAGACGCCGGCCGTCCGCCCGGTAAACCGTTCCGATCCCTGCACGGTCAGCAACAGGGGCTCGGACGGGAAAGGGGGCTTCAGTCGGAGCGTTCAGTTGCAGCGGTGTCCCAATCTGATGGCCGGGAGCGCGTGGGCGTCGTGAGCTCGGATCTGTAAAACTTGTGTAAAGTATCTGTAAAGAGGGTAGGGTTTAGTGAGAGGCCGGAGCCTCCCGGAGACCGCCGCTTCAACGGCCGGACCCCGCGGGCCCGGTCCAATGCGGGCCTCCTGCCTCCCCCCAGCCCGGGGGGGGAGAAGGGAGATGGGATCTTTGGCCCGGAGCCAAAAGATCCAGCTGCTCAGGATGGAAGGTTGATCGGAAGAGAGAGAAAAAAGGAGAGGCGGTGGCATTTTGATCCTACGCGCGCTGCAGTGACTTCATCAGTGCCTCGTTTGCGATTGGATGCGCGCCGCTTGTAGGCGCCGCCCCCCCCCACGCAAGGCATGCTGGGGGTTGTAGTTCACATGAGCATATGGGCGTGGTCCAACAACGGGCCAAAAACAGCTGGAGACGGGACACTGAGGCAGAACTCAAGGGCTATGGAATCAGCTGGGGGGAGGCAGAAAGGACAGCCCAAAACGTTGTTAAATGGAGAAGAGTCGTCGGTGGCCTATGCTCCACTGGGAGCGATGGGCCTAAGTAAGTTAGTAAGTAAGTTTTCTACCCAAATCATTTAGTTGTGGTCAGCTATACCATTACAAAGTTCCCGAAAGAAAACAAAACAAAGCGAAATGAACATCTCTGCTCAGCTCTGGCTAGTTTCATCACCAGTGACTAGGGCTGGATACACAAACCTGCAATCAAACCAGTCGCTGACAGCCAGAGGTGAAAGGTTCGGACCTTTTTCATGGGCCAGACTGAGTGGAGGACAGGCTTGCTGCCTTCTGTCATAATAACCCGTCACGACGTGCCAGAACAGGTTGCTGTGTCCAGATAATGAATGAAGCTTCACTGACTCCCCCCTGGTGTTACAGCTGCCTCATGCAACTGTAAAGCTTTGCACAACTTGACGGTTGAGAAGTTGATGTTTGAAGCATGCAGTTATTTAAAAAACAGGGAGAAAATGACTTGTGTATGTTATTTTATTATTTTGAAAAAAGATAATCATACAGTACTTTCAGGATAGCCCCAACACTAGTGTAGTTTCTGTCAGCCTGTTTCAATTTTAGTTTTAGTCTAGTCTTTGGGTCAAGCTGTCATTTTAGTTTTTATTTGTTTTAGTCACGTTCGTTCTCCTTTTAGTCGTGTCAAGTTTCAGTCGACTAAAAGTCTGAGCATTTTAGTCTTTTAGTCAGAATTGTCTATTTTAGTCTAGTTTTAGTCAAAGATTGTATTTAGCCAAACCCATTTTACAATTCAAACAAGGTTATCTTATTATTATTATTATATTATTGTTACCTTATAGACTCAAGAATACATTCATTCCAGATACAGAATACTCTAATTTGAGTTTACAACATATTTATTTTTCCGCATATCTCCACATCTTTTTCTTTTTCGACGACACATTGGGTTTTCTTTTCCACATCTATGTAGGAAATTAGATTATCGCATTTTTGTTGCGTCTCGTCTCGTTTTCCTAAGGTTATAAAGGTTCGTTGACGACGATATTCAGTCATAATTTTCGTTGACGAAAGCAACTCTGAGATAGAACATATGTAACCCGAGAAACCGAAACGTAAATGCATAGCCACAAAGTTAAGAAGACAAAAACCCAGAGGAATTCAGCTTCAGCCAAAAACTTTCCCCAAAACAACTTACTAAGTGTAGTTTTAGCGTTAACATGACGTAAAATTGTTACTCTAAAATACTGACCAATGGAAGAACTCAAACTAATACTACAACTAAAATACCTAATTTCCTTTAGATAAAGTCAAATATTTACTTTTTTGTAAGAATAGGAACAAATTTATTTAAAAAACGTATTTAATGTGACCAGAATTAAATCTAAATCTAAATCAAAGACCATCACAGAGAAAAAATGAGTGGACATAACAAATAGTATATAAATCCTAAAACCCTGACATCATAACATACTCATTTATTTGGCAAAAAGAACTTTATGCTTGTCAGTGAAGAAACGTCCCATCTGACTGTAGACGTCCAAACAACATGAAAGTAATTAACATGAAAGTTAATTGTAGATTCCTGGAGTTTTGGATCAGTTTATTTTTTTCTTTTAAAATACAAACTATTATTCATATTGTTAGTACGCACCTACCAGAGAATTTGTGAGTAAGTTATGATTAATTCATACCTTAACCCCAGTGCTTTGTCATAACTTACCCGGCACTTAATCTCCCCTCTCATCTTTTTAGTGGAAAGATGATGCAGCCTTGATGGAGTTAAAACTTCATTATTGCCGTCAAAGCAGCATGAAGAAACGCTGCACTTTGGTAGGCACAGTTGGTGGGAAGAAATAGAGGCTCGTGCAGAAATATTTTAGAGGCAAATGAACTTCACACACACACATCTTAATGCCATTGTTGGGATCAACACTGTGGCGGTGGCATCGCGAGTTCTGCATGTGTGAATGAAAGGGATAGAGCTCCTGGAATAATGCGCCCAAGTCCCAGCAGACGCCGGGGTTCGAGATCTGATGTGATGTTGGTTTGAATAATAACTACACATTTGATGGGGTACCACAATAACCTAGAGGCTCTGAGAGCCATTGGTATAATAGAGGGTCTGCATTGACGTCACTTCCCCACTGGACCAGCCCCCTTACTCACACTGAGCAGCAAAACATCAGCAAAAACAGCTGCAACTAGTGGAGAAGACGGGATAACAGCCGATTATGGGCTTAAATTAAAGGCAGTTGGACTTGACAGTGACCCGTACAGTTACCCCAAGAACCAGTGGTCCATGGACATTAATATTTGGTACAGTTACCAAGAACCAGTGGTCCATGGACATTAATATTTGGTACAGTTACCAAGAACCAGTGGTCCATGGACATTAATATTTGGTACAGTTACCAAGAACCAGTGGTCCATGGACATTAATATTTGGTACAGTTACCAAGAACCAGTGGTCCATGGACATTAATATTTGGTACAGTTACCAAGAACCAGTGATCCATGGACATTAATATTTGGTACAGTTACCAAGAACCAGTGGTCCATGGACATTAATATTTGGTACAGTTACCCCAAGAACCAGTGGTCCATGGACATTAATATTTGGTACAGTTATCAAGAACCAGTGGTCCATGGACATTAATATTTGGTACAGTTACCCCAAGAACCAGTGGTCCATGGACATTAATATTTGGTACAGTTACCAAGAACCAGTGGTCCATGGACATTAATATTTGGTACAGTTACCAAGAACCAGTGGTCCATGGACATTAATATTTGGTACAGTTACCAAGAACCAGTGGTCCATGGACATTAATATTTGGCCACGAATCCAGTTTCCTGATATTTATATTTACTTAATTTCTACGCCGGGGAAATACACGAAGCAAAGCTTGAAGGCTTACAAAAGTCTTGACGCTTGTTCCGACTTCAAGGCAGGATTTGTTGTAGAAAATAAAGTGATGAGGACACAGAACTTTATGATTTGACCGTTTAACGTTAGCTACCCAAAAATCCAACATTACCTGATACAAAATGGGAACCGCAAATCCACGTTTCGGTGCCTGGAATCCAGTTGTTTCTGTGAATTGCAGCGATCCATTTGTCTCTCTTAAGCTTATTTTTTGGCAGTCTGTAAAATGATAACTCAGATTTCTTACTAAATCCCATTTTAGATGTTCCCCAGTTGCTCAAACTGAAAGTCTACGCTGCCACTCAGTCTTTCTGCCACTCAGTGGGCGAAACCAGCTGTGAAGTCGCATCTGTGACCTCATACGCATTCCCTCTATTACATCAAAGAAAAGAGGTGGATCTTTTCTGCAGTGCTGAGTTTCCTTTTGTTTAATTCCTTTATGCGGCTCAGACGAGGCAACACTGTATCTCTCGTGTGTGCTGATAAAACGTTGGGCATCAGTAAGCTTTAGTGACATTACAACGTCCATCTTCCAATGTGATGTGAGAATGAAGAAGTGGTTGCGGGAAATGCACTGATACCAGGCAGAACAATCTGCCCAGGCGCGATGTGGAGCTGCCTTTTTCGGAGGAAGTGCCCGTTAGACCACAGCAGAGATTACAAAAGAGGGTTCCCATCTACAGCAGAAATACTGCCTTGCTTTGACCTGGAGGCATAAATCACTCACAAGGACTGCAATGTGAAAGTATTTGCTCGACACCTTCATCCTGTTTTCCTCTCTGCTGTTTTGAACCTCATTTATAACAACATACGCACACACAGCTGAGTAGCAAAAGTAACCACTCATGCTTAACAGGATTGTCTATGTTTCCATCATTAACCCTTTTCTAACAGGAATATTAGCAATAACACGGTTGCGCACCGTGTAAACACCAAAAACCCCTTTGAATAACCGGAATTTCCTCATCTTCCGGTTTTTAAAAACCCAAAAATGACCCCTGGGTTACTCCTTTTCTAATACAAATATTTGGTCATTTATAGCCTAACAGGATTTCCCCATCAAAAGGAACAGGAATTTGTTTTCTGCGCATGTTCGTTTCTCAAGGAATCCTGGTCTTTTGAGTCCAGGAAGTTCTTATAAACACGGGGAAACAAGACCAGGAGGAGACTAATCACTTCATAAATGGAATGAAGGATATGAACATTTTAGACGGTAGAAAGTACCGGGATAGACAGATTTACAAAAAGGTGAGCGAAAAGTTGCGTAAAGCAGGATTTGTACGAATGCCAGACCAGATCAAGCTCCGCTGGAAGACGCTGAAAAAGGAGAACTACAGGGACAAGAAACAAAACGGTACGATTTTCCGCCGTGCTGCTGTTATTGTTGTTGTTTTGGATTTGGACACAGGAAGAAGAAGCGGAAATGATGGGAATTGCGTCATGTCGTTCTCCGTGCGTCGCTGGTTTGATCCAGATGGGAACAGGAAGAAAATAGAAGCAGGGCGTCCGACAAATGTTCAGCTCAAAACACTGCGCCGCATCGCGTCGCGCTGCGCAGCACTGCGTCGCTGCGGCCAGTTAGGACAGTCCAATAGAAAATAAAGCAATGGAATTGATTTTGTCGCTGACGCTTGCTCGCATCACATGCATGACACGGTGTAAAGGCTGATTTATGGTTCCGCGTTACACCAACGCAGAGCCTACGGCGTAGGCTACGCCGTACCCTACGGCGTAGTGTCTGCGTCGATTTAACGCAGAACCATAATTCAGGCTTAACTCCGCCGGCCGGAGCTTCCTCCATTTTTCCGTAGCGGTGTATCGCGTCATTCAGGCAGCCAATCAGCACAGAGCCTCATTATCATAGCCCCGCCCACTCAGAATCCTGCATAGATAATGAGGTTAGAAACAGTAAAGATAAAGACATGGCCCAGAGGCTGAATTTCTAATTCATATAGAAAAAAACAATCAAAGGCTTGTTTTTAAGACATTCAAGGCCTGTTTAAAATAGACATTAAATGACATAATAGGTCCCCTTTAACCCAAATTTTCACTGCATGTAAACAAAGTCATTGTCTTGCTTTGACCTGGAGGCATAAATCACTCACAAGGACTCCAATGTGAAAGTATTTGCTCGACACCTTCATTCTGTTTTCCTCTCTGCTGTTTTGAACCTCATTTATAACAACATACAAACATACACAGCTGAGTAGCAAAAGTAACCACTCATGCTTAACAGGATTGTCTTCTATGCCTTACGTTTCTTCAAGGATACTTAACGTGTTCATGACCTCTTATCCCTACGGAAAAACACATCAAGAAAGAAAAACCAACTGGGGGGGTCAAAAAAGTATTTCCCCTTAATTCTTATCACCAGGCAACGATGGCTTGATTGGATGAACGAATCCTGAATTGTTTCCCCGTGAGCGGCGGTGGAGCGGAGTGTCTGGCTGACTTAGCAGCAGATATTAAACATTATTGAATCTTTCCAAAGACCTCCACTGCAGGGTTTTGAAATTTGATACAGCTGATGAAAGCAACGCTGACAAACGTGGGGGCAGCACTTCAAATGTTTTAGGTCTCTGGGCTGAAATTAATCAGGTTTTATCGGGTCACTGAAGCATTTCCAGGGCAATCAGAGAAAACAGCCTCGCACCGAAATCAAACCATCAAAGAGAGTTCACAGAGCCTAACCGAAAGCAAGTTTAAAATACATTTTATACATCCATTTCTAAAATAACACTCTTCCAAAAAAGCAGAACCAAACCTTTATCATGGCCGTATAGAGACACCACCCAGTTTGAAACATATTGATGCCCCTGGTGCCCCGGTCTGACCTCACCCCTCATTGCAATACATAAATTACCAATTCTAATTAGGGCCTGAGCACCTTCAGTGCGAAGGCCCTATTGTATCTGTAGGAATTTTTTTTTTTTTTTTTTTTTTTTTTTCTTCTGACGAAAGGAGGGCCTTTTTTCCCCCTAAACGTGCCCAAAAAGTCACCAAATTTTGCACGCAAGACCGGCCTGGCGAAAAATTTGATATTTCATGGTTTACATTAATGGGCGTGGTCTAACGGCTCAACAGCGCCCCCTAGAAAACTTTGTGCCTCAAGCCCCACGGTACGGTTTGACGTACATGCACGAAAATCAGTACACACCTGTATCATGGCACAACTTAAAGAAAAGTCCCTTGGCGTCTTGCCCGAAACCGAACAGGAAGTCGGCCATTTTGAATTAATTGTGTAATTTTGGCGCACTTTATGCCATTCCTTCGGCAATTAATACGGCCCGAACCGTAACGTGCACCCAGATGTGTTATACATCAAAATGTGCGTCTCCATCCTGCGACTACGCGCATTACTTTTCTCTTTCAAAAGTGTTACCGTGGCGACGCTAGACGCCAAAAGGCGCCCCCCCCTTCATCTGATTGGTCCATATTTGATAGTTCTCCATAAGTCACCAAATTTTGCATTCAAGACAGACTTGGCGATAAATTTGATATTTCATGGTTTGCATTAATGGGCGTGGCCTAACGGCTCAACAGCGCCCCCTAGAATACTTTTCTCTGCCATAACGTTTGAATGGTTTGACATAAAGAGTCAAGGGGTGGTGTCATGGGACTCGGTATTGAGTCCTTGACCATAATTGGTGAAAATTAGCCCCGCCCCTTCTTCTGATTGGTTGTCCCTATTTCCTGCTATAACTTTTGAATGTTTTGACATAGAGAGTCGTGGGTGGGGTCATCAGATTCTGTATGGAGTCCTTGACCTTCATTGGCCTGAATTAGCCCCGCCCCTTCTTCTGATTGGTTGTCCCTTTTTTCTGCTATAACTTTTGAATGGTTTGACATAGGAAGTCGTGGGTGGTGTCATTTCTGATATGCTTATGGGGGGCGGTGGCCGTGAGTGCGAGGGCCCGTTCATCGCTGCTTGCAGCTTTAATATTCTTGGCATTATCATGATATATTGTTTCATAGTGTATTATTATATTAAGTTATGAAATTTCATGGGATGTTAAACTATAGTATTATTATATTGTTATATATTATAGTATGGTGATATCATTTTGTTATATGTTATAATATTATAAAAATGATTGTTCTATTAGGATATTATTATATTATTATGCTATATTTATATTATATTGCGCTACACCACTCTATATGATAATTATTTATTTGTTTACGTATTTATTCTCGAATTAATATTCTTAATTAATTTATCTACTTTCATCAATAAATTAATGAAAAATAAATAAATAAATAAAATAAAGGGGAGGCATTTTCATAAGCCTTTTTGGCTTCCACCTCTCCTGCACAATGCTTAATTTGACCATTGGTTTTTACTGTTTATTCAGGTTCTGTTTTATGTGCAAATAAACTAAACTAAAGAGGTTCACAGAGCCTAACCGAGAGCAAGTTTAAAATACATTTTATACATCCATTTCTAAACAACACTCTTCCAAAAAAGCAGAACCAAACCTTTATCGTGGCCGTACAGAGACACCACCCAGTTTGCACATATTGATTCAAAGAATTGAGGGAAGGAGGAAGTGGAGAGAAAAGCGGAGTAATTGGTGCAGAGCTGAAAGGAAGCAGGTCCAGAAAGCAAGGACATACGTTGGTTTAATGACTCAGATGTGATGAAAGGCAAGTGCATATTTTCAAAGACATACATATTTTAATTGGAGTTCTCAGAAGTCGCTTTCATCTCCTCTTCTTTTTCATGTTGTCTCTGTAGGGCAGCGTAAAGATATTCTACAAGGTGTGGCGTGTTGACTCTAATCCTGTGATGAATTCTCTTAATACTCCGTAAAAAGAAGTAGCCACTTTATAATGTAAAGAGCAAACCTACGCTCGATTTAGCTTCTATGTCATTTCCGTGAAAGACTGCCCTGTGAATCTGTGACAGTCTTTCATGGAAATGGTATAACATTGTTTGACTTCAATTACTGTCTTCTTGAGCAGCCTCTCAGTACCATTCATTTAAGTGACAGAAGTGCAACGGCGGAGCAGCAGCGGTGACAGAAAATTATTCATTTTCACTAGTGCAGCGTTTTTGTGAAAGAGCTTGAGGAAAGAAAAAAAAAGCACTTGCAAAATGAGGAATAATTCCTTTAATGTCAAATGGAAATAAATGCAACTGGTAAAATGTCTTGAAATATGTCACATATACCAAAAGGCATTGGGAGAATAGCTCTGGATGAAGGAGTGAAGGTAGAGGGAGAATAGCTCTGGATGAAGGAGTGAAGGTAGAGGGAGAGTAGCTCTGGATGAAGGAGTGAAGGTAGAAGGAGTGTAGCTCTGGATGAAGGAGTGAAGGTAGAGGGAGTGGAGCTCTGGATGAAGGAGTGAAGGTAGAGGGAGTGGAGCTCTGGATGAAGGAGTGAAGGTAGAGGGAGAGTAGCTCTGGATGAAGGAGTGAAGGTAGAAGGAGTGTAGCTCTGGATGAAGGAGTGAAGGTAGAGGGAGTGTGTGGCAGGGTGGAGAGGTTGATTGGGCACAGGTGCGCCCAATCAACCTCTCCACCCTGCCTGGCTACATAAGAAGTGGCTGCACAGCAGCAAGTGGTCTCTGCTGAAGGTGCTGGTGCACGTGCGTCTGCAGTGAACGAGAATAAAAACGTTTCCTGCACAAAATCCTGTGTCCTCTGTCCTGTCGGTCGGCCCCAGTGGCGACGAGCTTGCTACAGAGTGTATCTGTGGATGAAGGAGTGAAGGTAGAGGGAGAGTATCGTTCAGCCGTTTGGGTGATTGTTTGGTAGCCAGACGCAGAGCTTTTAACTTAATGCAACTGCAACTGGAAGCCAGTGCAGAGAGATTAGCAGCATAGTCACATGACTCTCTGGGGTTGGTTGAAGACCAGACGTGCTGCTGCATTCTGGATCATCAATACATATTTTATACATATATATATTTATATTTATATGCATATTTATATATAAAACAAATGTGCTAGAACAAATGTGCTAAAAGGGATGTGCAGAGAGATGGATACACGGATGAAAAGGAGAACTTCACTTCTCCATCAGGGTGGCGGTGTGTTGGTCTGGGGTTCAGGCTGAGATCGACACTTTCCCCACAGCACCTCACCCCATTTGTTTCTGACAGATTGGCACAGGAAGGAGTGTGTGGGGTGTGTGTGTGTGTGTGTGTGGTGTGTGTGTGGTGTGTGTGTGTGTGTGTGTTCAGCAGTGGCAGGGGGTTGAGGCCGAGGTGTTGATCAGTGAACTGCAGCGTTGTGATTCATCACCGACTACAGCGAGCTGCTGAGCAGATGACAGAGCCTCGGCCCCGCCGTCCCCAGATAGACATCGTCGGGGGTGAAGCCCTCGTCTAATCCCCGCCGCTGCCGGGTTCACGAGAGCCACATTATTTGCATATACTTGACTTAGCTCGGGATGAATGTCGTGTTGTGTGGTTTTCCTGCGTTGGGCTTGTGCAGAGGGGAGCGTTCTGAAGTGTCTTAATCCCGGAGCATAAACTCCTCGCCAGTCTCTAATCCTTTATAATCCAGAATAATGTTTTTGATTGTAATAGTTCAGGGCTCATGACATCATTTCCCTGCCGTCCCTGCCGTCCCTGCCAGAGTCATAACTGCAACCAGAGAACTAAGCTGCAATATGAGCTACATGGTGTCATCCGAACAACCTTTTAAATTCTGGGGGTCCTTTGTTGTGTTTTATGTGTGAAAACATAGTAAAAAATCATCTGATTATAATAGGTAAATATTTGGTGAATGCAACTTTAGACAAACGGTGAAAGAAGTTACAGTATATGCCGTTATTTGTCGAACAAAAATGAACCGTGAAAGAAAACAAACAAGCAAAAAAAACAGTTTGGCGATACAAAGTGTCCTCTCCTCTTTCCATACAACAGAGGGAGAGGGAGAGAGAGAGAGAGAGAGAGAGGGAGAGAGAGAGAGAGAGAGAGAGAGAGAGAGAGAGAGAGAGAGAGTGTGTGTGTGTGTGTGTGTGTGTGTGTGTGTGTGTGTGTGTGTGTGTGTGTGTGTGTGCGTGTGCGTGTGCGTGTGTGCGTGTTTCTGTACTTAATGAGGAGGTACCAGGTAATATTATGGAAACAACACGCTTTCTTTCACAGTCCAGTTTCACTTTAATTACTGAATAAAAGCCAGGTAAAAATTTCTGTACTTATTGGGTAAATACTTAGGAAATAGAATTACTGGGCAAGTAACTACAAGGTAAGTACCTGCCAATTGCCACGTAAAACATGGTAACTATCAGGTTAATTACAAGGTAAGCCTCATTGGGGTCATCAGGTGGGCACCCTCTTTCCCCAGTGTTTCGATGATCGGCCCACAACACCTCCAGAGGGCTCATCGGCAACACCTGGCGTCCCAGGTGTGCCCCCTTCTGCTTTCAACCTCCTGTGTCATTACTTTGGGGCCCAGGAGGAGTCTCGCCTCTTCACCCAGAGCCACCGACTTGCTTCTTCTGCTGCACCTGAGAGGGCTTTTATGGTCTGGCGTTGGGCTTGGCCTCGAATCCCCAAGTCCTTAAGCAGCCTGACGGTAGACTTGCCCAAGAAGCCTCTGCAGCCAACTTCCACTGGGCAAACCTTGGCTTTCCAACCGCGTTGCTCCGCATCAGCTGCAAGCTCGCTGTACTTAAGACTCTTGCGTTCGAAGGCCTCCTCAACAGCAGCCTCCCAGGGAACAGTGAGCTCTATGATATAGACCATGTGAAGTGAGGAGGACCAGAGCACAAGGTCTGGTCTGAGGTTTGTTTTGGCGATCTCAGGTGGGAAGCATAGCCTGTGGTTCAGATCTGCTACCAACTTCCAGTCTCGGGCCCCTCCGAGCTGGCCGATGTCCGATGTTGTGTGAACTTTGGCTGGCTTTGCTCCTTCTCGGATGAAATCTCTTGCAGATGTAGGATGGACTGATGGAGGGGGAAGGGCATCTTTGTCCGTTTGGACAAAGATAATAGATTAATACAAATTATCAATCCAACTTCCCCTGGTACGTCTCATGCCTCGGCCCCTTCCCCCAGTGGGACTGATATAAAAACCCTGTCTCACCGCGGAGGCAGAGGGACAAAGACACAGAGGAAGTATCAAGGTAACTACATGAAAAACTGGTTTATGGATACATGACAAAATGAAAGATGGAAAGAAGTGGGTACCACACCATACTGACAGACATTAAAGCAGAGTCACGCCCGAGACAGTGAGCAGCACATAACGATAAAACAGGAAGTTCCTGGGGGGGAGAAGTGGACGTTTCCACCTTCTCACAGTCCATTTCTCTCTTCTTTTTCAGTCTTATACATCTGGAAAGCCTGTTTATTTCCCTTCACACGGTGCCACATTGGAAAGGAGAAACATGCATTTGTGTGTTTGAGCAGCAGAGTTGAGCATGTGGGTTGATTCTATGATGCCAAATCTTCCCCACCGATGCCAAACAGCTTTTTTCTGCTAATGATTGTTGTTACGTGTCCTTTATTAGATTGGATGATTTAGGTCTAAAGACACAAGACATATTGGGTATTTAACAATGTATTTCTTTAAGCCGATAAATAACTTTGTTTTGCTGTGTACAATAGTTAATGACTGAAATGCCCTTTTAAATGTACATTTTCATGACCCTTGTTTCAGAGCTGTTTTTTGTAAGTTAAGAATCTATGAAAAAGGGTTATTTTTCTTGTATAATACATGTACATTATCTATTTGGCAGTAAGTTAGATTGTAGTACATGTAAATGGTCTGGAAAGTATCTGCATTGCACTTTAGAATGTGATTCATCCCCGACATCCCTCCCCTTCACATTTAATTAAAAAAGAAAAATGAAGAAAAAATACAAAAAAATAAAAAATAAAATGAATTAAAAAAAAAATAAATAAAAAAATAATAATAATTAAAGCTGCAAGCAGCGATGAACGGGCCCTCGCACTCACGGCCACCGCCCCCCATAAGCATATCAGAAAAGACACCACCCACGACTTCCTATGTCAAAACATTCAAAAGTTATAGCAGAAAAAAGGGACAACCAATCAGAAGAAGGGGCGGGGCTAATTCAGGTCAATGAAGGTCAAGGACTCCATACATAATCTGATGACACCACCCACGACTCTCTATGTCAAACCATTCCAATGTTATAGCAGAAAATCGGGACAACCAATAAGAAGAGGGGGCGGGGCTAATTAAGGCCAACGAAGCTTAAGGACTCATTACAGAGTCCCATGACACCACCCACAACTTCCTATGTCAAACCATTCAAAAGTTATGGCAGATAAAAGTATTCTAGGGGGCGCTGTTGAGCCGTTAGGCCACGCCCATTAATGCAAACCATGAAATATCAAATGTATTGCCAGGCCTGGCTTGCATGCAAAATTTGGTGACTTTTGGAGAACTATCAAATATGGACCAATCACATGAAGGGGGGACGCGCCTTTTGGCGTCTAGCGTCGCCACGGTAACACTTTTGAAAGAGAAAAGTAATGCGTGGTGTCGCAGGATGTAGACGCACATTTTGATGTATAACACACCTGGGTGCACAATACGGTTCGGGCTGAATTAACTGCCGAAGGAATGGCATAAATTTCGCCAAAATGACAGAATTTATTCAAAATGGCCGACATCCTGTTCGGTTTCGGCCATGGCTGCAAGAGACTTTTCTTTAAGTTGTGCCATGATACATGTGTGTAGCGATTTTCGTGCATGTACGTCAAACCGTATTGTGGGGCTTGAGGCACAAAGTTTTCCGGGGGGCGCTGTTGAGCCATTTTGCCACGCCCATTAATGCAAACCATGAAATATCAAATTTATCGCCAGACCTGGCTTGCATGCAAAATTTGGTGCCTTTTGGGGAACTATCAAATATGGACCAATCAGATGAAGGGGGGGTGCGCTTGTTGGCGTCTAGCGTTGCCACGGTAACACTTCTGAAAGAGAAAAGTAATGCGTGTAGTCGCAGGATGGAGACGCACATTTTGATGTATAACACACCTGGGTTCACGTTACGGTTCGGGCCGTATTAACTGCCGAAGGAATGGCATAAATTTCGCCAAAATGACACGATTAATTCAAAATGGCCGACATCCTGTTCGGTTTCGGGCATGGCACCAAGAGACTTTTCTTTAAGTTGCGCCATGATACAGGTGTGTACCGATTTTCGTGCATGTACGTCAAAACGTATCGTGGGGCTTGAGGCACAAAGTTTTCAAGGGGGCGCTGTTGAGCCATTTTGCCACGCCCATTAATGTAAACCATTAAATATAAAATTTTTCGCCAGGCCTGGCTTGCATGCAAAATTTGGTGACTTTTTGGGCACGTTTAGGGGGGCAAAAAGGCCCTCCTTTCGTCAGAAAAATAATAATAATAATAATTAAAGCTGCAAGCAGCGATGAACGGGCCCTCGCACTCACGGCCACCGCCCCCCATAAGCATATCAGAAATGACACCACCCACGACTTCCTATGTCAAACCATGCCGAAGTTATGCCGAAGCAGAAAAAAGGGACAACCAATCAGAAGAAGGGGCGGGGCTAATTGAGGCCAACGAAGGTCAACGACTCCATAAATAATCTGATGACACCACCCACGACTCTCTATGTCAAACCATTCCAAAGTTATAGCAGAAAATCGGGACAACCAATCAGAAGAAGGGGCGGGGCTAATTAAGGCCAACGAAGCTTAAGACTCATTACAGAGACCCATGACACCACCCACGACTTCCTATGTCAAACCATTCAAAAGTTATAGCAGAAAAAAGGGACAACCAATCAGAAGAAGGGGCGGGGCTAATTAAGGCCAACGAAGCTTAAGAACTCAGTACAAAGTCCCATGACACCACCCACGACTTCCTATGTCAAACCATTAAAAAGTTATAGCAGAAAAAAGGGACAACCAATCAGAAGAAGAGGCGGGGCTAATTCTGGCCAATGAAGGTCAAGGACTCCATAAAGAATCTGATGAAACCACCCACGACTCTCTATGTCAAACCATTCGAATGTTATAGCAGGAAATCGGGACAACCAATCAGAAGAAGGGGGGGGGGGGGGGCTAATTAAGGCCAACGAAGCTTAAGGACTCATTACAGAGTCCCATGACACCACCCACGACTTCCTATGTCAAACCATTCAAAAGTTGTGGCACATAAAAGTATTCTAGGGGGCGCTGTTGAGCCGTTAGGCCACGCCCATTAATGCAAACCATGAAATATCAAATTTATCGCCAAGTCTGGCTTGCATGCAAAATTTGGTGACTTTTGGAGAACTATCAAATATGGACCAATCACATGAAGGGGCGTCACGCCTTTTGGCGTCTAGCGTCGCCACGGTAACACTTTTGAAAGAGAAAAGTAATGCGTGGTGTCGCAGGATGTAGACGCACATTTTGATGTATAACACACCTGGGTGCACGTTACGGTTCGGGCTGAATTAACTGCCGAAGGAATGGCATAAATTTCGCCAAAATGACACAATTTATTCAAAATGGCCGACTTCCTGTTCGGTTTCAACCATGGCGCCAAGAGACTTTTCTTTTAGTTGTGACATGATACAGTTGTGTAGCGATTTTCGTGCATGTACGTCAAACCGTATTGTGGGGCTTGAGGCACAAAGTTTTCCGGGGGGCGCTGTTGAGCCATTTTGCCACGCCCATTAATGCAAACCATGAAAGATCAAATTTATCGCCAGGCCTGGCTTGCATGCCAAATTTGGTGCCTTTTGGGGAACTATCAAATATGGACCAATCAGATGAAGGGGGGGTCCGCTTGTTGGCGTCTAGCGTCGCCACGGTAACACTTTTGAAAGAGAAAAGTAATGCGTGTAGTCGCAGGATGGAGACGCACATTTTGATGTATAACACATCTGGGTTCACGATACGGTTCGGGCTGAATTAACTCTCGAAGGAATGGCATATATTGCTCCAAAATTACGCAATTAATTCAGAATGTTCAAAATGGCCGTCTTCCTGTTCGGTTTCGGCCATGGCGCCAAGAGACTTTTCTTTTAGTTGCGACATGATACAGGAGTGTACCAATTTTCGTTCATGTACGTCAAACCGTATTATGGGGCTTGAGGCGCAAAGTTTTTTCTGTCTGAACCAACCAGATGAAGGGTGGCCGCGCTTTTTGGCGTCTAGCGTCGCCACGGTAACGCTTTTGAAAGAGAAAAGTAATGCGTGTAGTCGCAGGATGGAGACGCACATTTTGATGTATAACACACTTGGGTGCACGTTACGGTTCGGGCTGAATTAACTTTCGAAGGAATGGCATAAATTTCGCCAAAATGACACAACTAATTCAAAATGGTCGACTTCCTGTTCGGTTTCGGGCATGACGCCAAGAGACTTTTCCTTCAGTTGCGCCATGATACAGGTGTGTACCGATTTTCGTGCGTGTACGACATACCGCATTCTGGGGCTTGAGGCACAAAGTTTTCAAGGGGGCGCTGTTGAGCCATTTTGCCACGCCCATTAATGCAAACGATTAAATATCAAATTTTTCGCCAGGCCTGACTTGCATGCAAAATTTGGTGACTTTTTGGGCACGTTTAGGGGGGCAAAAAGGCCCTCCTTTTGTCAGAAGAAAAAGAAAGAAAGAAAGAAAGAAAAAATTCCTACAGATACAATAGGGCCTTCGCACTGAAGGTGCTCGGGCCCTAATAACGCGAAGAATTCCTACAGATACAATAGGGCCTTCGCACTGAAGGTGCTCGGGCCCTAATTAAAAAAAAAAAAAAAAAAAAAAATATATATATATATATATATATATATATATATATATATATATATATATATATATATATATATATATATATATATATATATATATAAGATGTGATTCAATATTACGCAACCCAATACAATGTGATGCAATACTAGGCTGGTGATATCTGGGATTACTGTGATGTTAAGAGTGTATTTGAAAATAATAAAGAACATATTTTTAATATATATCTCCCCTTTTACATTTCCAGGACTGTTAGTTCTATTTTTCCTGATATGACTAAATTCAAGGTGTCGCCTGAAGGAAGTTAATCACATCACGATCAGCAGGTGATCGTGTAACAGGGAAATAATAGCCGACGTAGAAAACAACATAAAAGCATATTAACATTGAAAGTTTCTCACACCACGATAAACACCCAGGCTTTGGTTCAGATATGGTCACATTCGATCATTAGAAAAACAAATTAGCTTCACACTTCCCCATTTCTTTCTCATCCCACTGCAACATTATGACATTAAACTTAAGTATCATTTTAATTTAGGTCTTTTGTGCTATAGTTCCATGCTGTGTTAAGTAGAAATTTACTCTCCACCACTCTATTAGCCAGTGTGAGACGGCGCCTCCTGCCAGGAGGCTGCACGGCTATATTCAGTTCTGACACTTGTTTGACACGCTCGTCTAATGTAGCTTTCCAAGTATTTTCTATTTATTTCATTATTTTTGTGCCTGTGCTCCCAGATCTGGCAGATATGTTGTTTTCTGGAGATAAACGACACCAGAAACACTGCTGCTGCTATCGCCTCCATTCTGAGTTGTTTGCATCAAATCTCTAGTTTTTTTGTGCAGTTTCACATTTATGACATCTTGCATTGTCGGATTTAAGCTACCTGCAGTTATTTCTCAAATCAGGTCTTTACCAAAGTCATAACTGCATCAGGATGTGGCTGGTAGAGTGAACTTGTTATTTTGCTACAAGACTATTTTATCGTGGCTTCACCACATAAAATGCATTTACTCTGCAGGACTTGATGGCAGCTGCTTTTGTAGGCTTAATGTATTTCCTATATTCACATTATTTTTCATTTTTTGTGTGTGTGTCTGTGTTTATGTAAGATAAAAACAGGTGGTGATGCTGAAAGGAAAAGCTGAAAGAAGATCAGATTGTTTTGATGAGCTGCTTGCTCGTCTTGCCCGCTGACCTGGAAACGGTGAGGTGAAAAGGGAAAGACATCCAAGCCACCGCTTCCTAAAGCATCCGTAGAGATCAGCAAAGGTTAAGACACATTCTAAAACCACAAAGCCTTGAATGTTTCGGGGTGTATTTATCACATCAGAGGGGAAAGATGGCAGACACAAAGGCACAAATCCCATTGAGGCCTAAAACCAGTTGTTGTTTTTTAACCCTAAAGGTCCACTGGTTATATCCTGTATCTTTGTCGCATGTGAGAAGAAAATAATCCGGATGGAGTCGCTTGAACTATGCGGCGTAAACGCATGACACATCTGCCGAAGACACAAATGAGGTGTGATGATGAAGAAAGAAATGACAAACTTATAACTGTGAGAAACCTTGGTGTTGTTTTCGATCAGGATTTGTCGTTTAAACCATATGTTAATCAGGTTTGTAAAACAGCATTTTTCCATCTCCGTAATATTGCAAAGATTAGGAAAATCCTTTCGCAGAGTGATGCAGAAAAACTAGTTCATGCGTTTGTATCTTCTACACTAGATTACTGTAATGTGTTGTTAGCAGGATGTCCAAGTAATTTGCTGAATAGGCTCCAGCTGATCCAAAATGCAGCAGCACGAGTACTGACAGGAATCAGCAGGAAAGACCACGTCTCTCCAGTGTTAGCGTCGCTCCATTGGCTACCTGTAAAATTCAGAATCCAATTTAAAATTGTATTACTTGCGTATAAAGCCCAAAATGGCTTAGCTCCGCATTATTTGCAAGACCTGATAGTGCCTTATGTTCCTGGCAGAGCTCTCCGTTCTCGGAGTGCAGGTTTACTCGTAGTTCCTAGAGTATCTAAATGTAGATTTGGAGGGCGGGCGTTCTGCTATCAGGAACCATTATTATGGAACCAACTTCCAATCTGGGTTAAGGAGGCTGACACCACCTCCACCTTTAAAACTAAACTTAAAACCTTTCTGTTTAGTAAAGCCTATAGTTAGTGTTTAGTAAACCTCTAGCTGGTGTTGGCAAATCTCTGGTTAGAACAATGCTTAGAAAGGTTAGATTTTTACCTTCGGACTCTTTGGGAGACGATGTGTAAAATTCTCGCAAATAATCATAAGCGGATCATCATCTCCATCCTCATCGTCTCTCTCTTCACTGATCATGTAAAGACTGCACCGGGCTCGGGCCGCCGTTGCCATGGAGATGGTGCCCGTTGTTGTGCTAGCGTGCACTGCATTGTGGGTAATGTAGTGTGAAGTCGTCGTCTCGTTGAGTATTTTAAATGTGCGGGCCGCCGCTGATGAAATGAGAAGGAGGATTATTCCGTAATAATTGGACCTAAACAGTGAAGCTGAGACCCCTTCCACACGTAGCCGGGTATTTTTAAAAACGAATATTTCCCCCCTCCGTTTATAAAAAAATTTGCATCCACACATAACCGAAGATCTGCGTTTTCGACCACATTCATAAGCATTCTAACCTGTAGATCATCTGCGGCTCCCGGGAAGCTGCACCTCCGCGGGCACCGTAGGGTGCGCGTCGCCGCGTACCCTACGCCGTAGGCTCTGTGTCGGTGTAACGCAGTAAGCGGTGGTCAAGACCAGAGACCATTTATTTAATAGCTTGGAGAACAGATGCTGGATCATCTGTAGTAAACAAAAGGCGCACGTCAGAGCAGATTTGTTGTTGTTTTGGAGCATAATGTGACGTTCGAAAATGCAAAACTCCGGTTGTCTCTGTCTACACGCATCTACATAAACAGAGTTTTCAAAAATCTTCACTTTGCCCGGAGTTTTTTTAAAGCTTCGTTTATTTGCGTTTTCGTGTGGATGACAGGTCAAAACGTAGGAAAATATCTCCGGTTTAGCAGATATCCGCAGATATCCGGCTACGTGTGGACGGGGTCTGAAACTCGCATAATCTGAACAGTTCAAATTCCAGTTCCTGATCTGCAGAATGAACGAGTTCACGTTCAAGTTCTTTATTTGCAAATACGTTGCGTTCAGTTCAACGTTCTCACAGAAATGAACGTGTTCAATGAACTTGTTCATTTGAACTCGTTCATGCACAACACTGATCTGCAAGTATATAATTAAGGAAAGGTGTCCAAACTTTTAAAAATAGCCCGTCCCTGACCATTACAGCGGCTTGTAACCTCATGAGGGAAATCTCCATGCACCAAAGTTTTGATCCAGCAGCTAGAAGGAGTTTATCAAGAGCTTATAATGTGAAGCAGTGAGATGTAGGATGTAGGGAAGGCCCAGGAGGAAAACTCTTCATCTTTTTTTTGTTTCTTTTTTCCAGGTTTGTCTCTTGCCCTTGCTTCCTCTCCCCGCGGGGTTTCGTGAAACTCAACTTGATACATATTTGCATCCTGTTCCTGACGATCAGACCAACAGCAGCGTCCCCGTCGCTGCTCATTCCCCTGCTGTGGTCTTGGTTTTGGCAGAGGAATCCTGCTATAAACGGCTGCCGTCGTGACTATTAGTCACATATACGGCAGAATAAACAGTGTATTTGTGGCCTTTTTTTTTATCAGGACTCCAAATCTGGTGATGTGGATAAACATGAAAGTGGTGGCGCAGTATATGTTAAATGCTTATTCTGACATGTGTCAGAGTGTAAATCATTAGCTGTGCACCGGAGACCAGATTAAGATGTTTACTGACCTTTTTTTTTTTTGATTGATTGATTGATTTTATTTATTTTGTACATGTAAAAGACAACAATTAAAAGAGAAGATAAGAAAACAAAACAAAACAAAACCAAAAGAAATACAAAGAATTTCTTCCTTTAACACTTAATAATAATATCTTAATTTACATGTGCAAAAAGGAGTAGGAAGAAGTGTAAACTTATTTAATCCTACCCCCATTCACTTCACATCATTTAACGTATTTATAATAACTTACTATACTATAATTATACTCACACACTGTACTCACACACATACCTATACATATATACACATAGTTGAATATTTCTATATATTTGTACACACATGCCCATATAAATATTTATATAAATATACTTATTAACTCCATACTATCTCTATATTAACTCCATCTCTATATCTATATATATCTACATACACACAAATACACATACATATTCACACCCATACATACATACATACACACACATATATATATACACATGCATACATACACACATACTTAGCTGCCCATTTCTGTACATAAATATAAACAAATCTACCCATTCACCGCTAAATCCATTCCTCTTTGTGAAAATCATGTTTTTATATTTGTTTTTAAACTGTTTAACGTTTGGACATTGTTTTAACTCTGAATCCATTCTGTTCCATAGTTTAACTCCACTGACTGATATAGAAAATCTTTCCATTGTTGTTCGTGTTCTGCTAGTCCTAAAATTTAGAGTACCCCTTAAATTATACCTCCCCTCTCTGTCATAAAACATTTCCTGTAAGTGAGTAAGTATCCTGTAAGTATTTGTGCTTTAATTTTTAATAATTTAAAGGGGACCAGGTTTTTCTCTTGCTTTAACATGTATAAAGTGGTCTCCCCTCAGCCTGCCAACTCAGAGAAGGAGGAAACAACCAGATTCTGCAGTGTCTGTACAGCCGCCCGGATGATCGTCCAGTCTGATGTGGATCTACGAGACAATAAGATTCTGCTCCCAAAGTTACGGAACCAAAATGTGATTTACATACTGTAGGTTGGCCTCCGATGCGTGAAACCACGCCCACAATTAACTCCGCCGGCCGGAGCTTCCTCCATTTTTCCGTAGCGGTGTATCGCGTCATTCAGGCAGCCAATCAGCACAGAGCCTCATTATCATAGCCCCGCCCACTCAGAATCCTGCATAGATAATGATGTTAGAGAATGGGAAGATAAAGACATGGACTGCGTTTCCATGCATCAATAACCCTTTTAAAACCCGAAAATTGGCAATAACCCGAATTTACACGGCCATCTAAACACCAGTAACCCCTTTGAATAACCCGAATTTGCTCATATTCCGGTTTTTAAAAACCCCAATATGACCCCTGGGTTACTCCTTTTAAAACCTGAATATTGGGTCATGTAAACACCAAACGGAATATCCCCATCAAACGGAACAGGAATTTGTTTTCTGCACATGTTCTGTTCACAAGGAATCCTGGTCTTTTGAGTCCATGAAGTTCTTATAAACACGGAGAAACCAAGACCAGGAGGAGACGAATCACTTCATAAATGTAATGAAGGACATGAACATTTCTGCATTTGTAGACGGTAGAAAGTACCGGGATAGAAGATTTACTAGAGAAAAGTTGCACGAAGAAGCATTTGTTTTGAATTTGGATACAGGAAGAAGAAGCAGAAATGACGGGAATTGCCTCATGATGTTCTCCGTGCGTCGCTGGTTTGATCCAGATATCCCAAATGATTAATTACCATGTAAACGGAATATTCAGAATGTTTCAGTAACCGGAATATTAGCAATTTTAGAATTTTGACTGCACCGTAGTCATGGTTTATAAGCTGAATTTCTAATTTATTTAGCAAAAACAATCAAAAGCCTGTTTTTAAGACAGTCAAGGCCTGTTTAAAATAGGTATTAGATGCCATAATAGGTCCCCTTTATAATGAATTAATTGAATCAGTCAGTATTATTGGTGACTGATTGGTGGTTGGTGTACACTTCAGGTGTGGAGATTGGAGCCATGTACTGTAGCTCCCCGTCGGCAGCATGACCTCGGCGTGACCTCGGCGTGACCTCGGCGTGACCTCGGCGATAGTTGCAGGGGTTTCCTCTCACCTCACGCTCTCACGCTCCGCAGAAGGCAGATTGACCGTTGTGACAGGTGGCACTTCTTTTACAGGATTTTGTCTCGCACAGAGCTAGAGACTGACAACCTTGTTGAGTCGTCACACTCAGGTCTGTCCTTAAGTTGTCAGTCTTCTCCTGAGGAAGGGAAAAAATAAATAAATATGTGTGGGGACTTGAGCTGAACAGAACAAGCTGCAGAAACTGCTAACAGACGAGCTCAAGCAGCGGCTCAGGCTTCCCACTCCCAGAGTCTGCATTGTTCCTTCATTTCAGCTCAGATCCAAACCAAAGCTTCAGAAAAGGACATTGTCACCCTCGGAGGCCAAATGTGCCACTCAGTTTCCTCGAGAAAGATTTATTGAAGTGTATTCTTTAAATTACATCCCACATTACTGGGACTGTAGTACTTTATCTCCACGTGAGCCGTGCAGACAGTGAACCGGGGACAATGGCCCCCTCAGGGAGCCACGTTTAGAGCTGGAGAGGGTCGTAGGTGTTTGATGTGCCGCTCCTCAGCCCATGTGGATGGAGGGGGACGTTTTTCTAGGGTCATGAATCTGTGCTGGATGCAGTGATGAAAGACACGGCAGAGGTGAACGTTCTGCATTCAGGAATTTCTACAAAAGTCCCAACCCCCCCTTAGCCCTACCCCTAAATTTTGCGCGTTCCTGTGAGGATGGTGGTGTCCCAATTCCTTTTTGCATCAAGGGGTAGTGGACTTTTCGAGGGGTAGTGTGTAAAAATCTAACCTTTCTGTGCAAATTATGTCCACCTGCGCTGAGAAAACTAGTCCGAGCGTCTGCCTCGTCAACTTCACATTTGAAACGTCATGTGGAGTTAAAGCATCCGTCCAGTGTGAGGAAATATCTGCGAGTCCTTGACAATCAATCAAAGTGATCAGGAAAGACCAAGAAGACCCAACAGCTCCAAACGACCCCAGTCACTTCTGCTCCTTCAGGGTTGATTTACCTGTAACAGGTAGACAAACTGATAATGGACTACATTGTTGGAGATTTACAACCTCTGAATAAAGTTGAAAAGCCACTAGGACAAAACATGATTGTTTACAGCAGGGTCTCCAACCCTGGTGCTCGGAACCCCCAGTCCTGCATGTTTTACATGTTTCCTTGCATCATCACACCTGATTCTAATTAATGGCCGTCATCAGCTTGTCATCCAGGTCTGCACAAGTCTGTTAATGACAGTCATTTTTATCAGGGTGCTGACGCAGGGAAACATCTAAGGGTGCTTTCACCTCTGTCCCGTTTGGAGCAGTTGTTCCGGAACAGGGAGCGTTTCCCCATAAAAATCGGTTCATTTGTTTATGTGAACACAGCAATCGTGCTTGGATGCGGGACAAAACAAACAAACAGGGTTAGGTTCTCCTAGGAGAGGTTAGGGTTAGGTTCTCGGCTCACTTCCATTCCAGACCTGGAGCGGTGCGTTTGCAGTGAGAACATAATCCACACAGCAACCGACACAACTCCATTCATGTGTATGTGCGACCGCAGCGCAAGGAGAAGAGTCGGCGCAGCCTCCACCACCTTCTCTCCTATTGGACACAACTTTCTCTCTTCTCCCTTCTCCCCTATTCGACGTGGCGAGATGTCGTCACAGTGCGGCGCGATGGAATTAAAAAATGTTCAATTCAGGCAGGCAGGCGCGCCACAAACGCCACAGCAAGCGCCCTCGGTCCGCTCTTGTGCTTTGCACCCTCTCTGTGAAAGGGGCTTGTTGTTTTTCCCGGGGTACGGAAGAGGAAACTCCTTTCGCGTTCTTCTCTGACCAATGACAGAACAGTTGGTTCCACATGGCATCTGTTTTCAGCTTTGAACCGCTACAGACGGTTGCCTTGTGAACACAAATGCCACAAACGAAACAACTGTATCGATTTAGCTCCTGAATTGGAACAAAACAAACGGGCCACCGGTCTGAAAGCACCAAAGGGTCGAAGTCCACTGCTATACAATGAACAGTTTTAGAATAGGGGGGCATTTCATTCGTACTTCTAAAAATATTGAAATGAACTGAATTTGAACTAGTTCAAAATGAAAATGGTGAACTATGAACGTTAACAGTTCATTTTTAAACTATGTGAACTGAACTTTGAACTAGTTCATGAGAAGTAGGAACTTGCACAACACTGACTATGACTATGTTACTGAAACTGGTGAAACTCCAGACCTCACAACTCTGTTTCTCCCGCACCAAACCTTCAGGTATTTGTTTGGCCCTTCTGCAAAAGATAATAATTATGATAAAAATCTGATAGGGTGTACAGTAAAAATTACCTGCTCTGTTTCCCCGAACTCTGAGGTCACGGGATCATTTTAATCCTGTCAGTAACTCGGCGATGTGCGGGCTGGAATCTGTCACAATAACATTCCCTCTTTCATCTCTTTCATTCAGCGTCATTTTGGCGACAGTGTGGCATCACATTACAACTTTCGCCCACATCCCCCCCACATGATGGTCTGATACGGTAATCAGACTCATCAGAAGGACAATAAGACGATTTTATCCTTCATCAGCTCAAAACGTCTCTGACATCACTGGACCTTCATGTTACCTTCATGGTTTACTGTTGCCATGCCAACGTAAAACATTTCCTAGGACTGGAAACATATGAGTGAGTGGGGCTTCAACTGTTCCAGAAAACACTGGCTTTTTTTTCTCATGTTTCTTTATTGGGTAGTCGATGTAATAATTACAAAATAAACATTTTTAAAAGGATTCAACAAATTACCCCCGTTTCATTTTACCCACACCCCCCCAAAAAAAGTAAATAAATAAAGACACAAAATTAACATAACAACCCCCCAAAACACACACTCTATAAAATACATAATTATAAACAAGTCCCAAAGTAAGTACCAATTACCAATCAAACTCTGACTGAAGACAATAATAGGAAAAATAAAGTAATAAAATAAAATACAGGACACACAAAAAAACAACAAAAATAATAATAAAATAAAATGAAATGAAATAAATAGAAAATAATAAAAAATAAAATAAAGAGACATAAGAGGAACGCTAAATAAAAATAAAATAGAAATGGTTAACAATATCATACTTCCCTATAATTAAATTAAATCAAATTAAATTAATCTTCCAAGGATGCCAAAGAATTAACAAGAGAAAGAATAGGTTCCCAAATATAAGAAAACTTATCAGAGCAACCCCTAATACCGTATTTAATTTTCTCTAAATATAAAAAGGACATCAGGTCAACCAAGAATTGGGAGATGGAGGTTTTTGGTCCTTCCATTGAAGTAAAATACATCTACGAGCTACAAGAGAGGAAAAAGCAATTATATTAATCTTCTTCTTAGTAAAACTATTAAAATAACCACTTTGGGCAGGAAAAGAACATATGTGTAATGTTAGCAGGTGATAAAGAGCATCTGTCACATTTATCACCTGTATCAAACTCTATTAAGCTTGACTTTGGACATGTGATCTGTGTGTGATCTGTGTACGACCTTAAACTGAATGAGTGTCAACTTTGGGAGCTTTTTGAATGAATTGTATTAATATTATGACTTAATTAGAATAATTTTATTCCAAATCAAGTCAAAGATGTTTTGAAGTTTGCAGACAGCTCGATCGGTCACGGTATCTTTGTTTACCCCCCGTCATGGTGGTGAAGAGTAAAAGCATTTCAGACGCCATTTCCTGTTTGAGGAGAATTACAAAGTCCCTGTTAGAGTAGATTTCAGAAGTCAAAGCGCCCGGCCGGCGTGCAGGCATCTCTTGATCTGCTGCCAGCTTATTTAGCTGCGTGAGCCGTGTGAGCCATAGAGGCTCGGCACGCGCATCTGTCTCCATCACGTCCGCCATATGCAGCGCTCCGTCATCCGACGCTGGGCTGCTCTGGCAGGAAGGACGCACAGGGACTGACTGATCCGGGCAGCGGTGGGTGAAATCCTCCTCCTTTCTGACAAGCTGGTCGTCCTCATGGAGGGGAAGAGGAGTCGGTGGTATAGCAACAATGGCCTTTTCTTTAGATTCACAGATAAATATTTATTAAAGGGAACACACACTAAATGTGTCTCTTGTCAATCTTTTACAAACTACTCCACCGATGACAGTTTTTAACAGCAGATTTACAAGTAAATCTCAGGAATTTGATCCTCGAAATGGCTGCTTAAACTCAGTAACTCCAGCCAACCTTCACCAAAACTGCATCGGCACTTTACAAATTCTTGCACTTATCCCTCCTGTTGTCCTCATTTTCTGAATACACCCCATGTCCTCTGGGTCAAAATGACCAGTCTTCAGTAAACCCCCATTATAAGCAGCTTAATTGAATTTTAAACACCAAATTTCATCTTGTTTGAAGAATACAGAAATATAAAATATAACATCCCATTCAACTAATTAGCATGTATAGGACAGTATGCAAGTACACAGATTTTTGCAGATATTCATTACACCTGCAGCACACAGTATAGTCCTTCTTTTGAGGGCAGAACAGACATCTCTTCCCCTAAAGCTGGGCATACACTGTGCGATATTTTAAATGGTTTGATTCAGCCCCATCTCACACTGCACGACTAGATCGCGGAGTTCAAAAGTTCACAGCCCACGATTTATGGTCTCACACTGTACGAGCCGATGCTCTGATGCTCCGTCTGCTCACACTATACGATCATAATCCTCCCGTCAGACCTCTGTTACTGGAACTCCAGGCCGGTTTTGGGGCACGGGTAGGCTGTTCCAACCCAAACGTGCGTCCTGCCTACCTGATCAAAGGTTATGGGATCCTTTATTTTTTATAATTATATATATATATATATATATATATATATATATATATATATATATATATATATATATATATATATATATATATATTTTATATATATATTTAAAATCTTTTTTATCTTTTTTTGCTATTAAAAAATTATTTGTAATGTGAATTTGCAACACTTAAACTACAAATAATAGTTTTTTGACGTGACATCAGAGATTGCGCATGCTCTCTGTGAAAGGATGAGGTCAATAGGGTCGTAGCTGCTTCAACTGTGATTCCTTCACGAGGAGCGACCAGGATTTCAAACATGCTTGATTTTCTTGCAACCTCACGATTTGTGATCGGGAGCTCGTCGTGAGGTGTTAATCTCTCGTCGTTACCCCACGTACACTGCAAGAGGCACGAGCAACGATTGGGTCAAAATCGGGCCCGATCAAAAAAAAGTTGCACGACTGGAAAATCGGCTCAAAACGAGCCGATAATCGCACAGTGTCTGCCCGGCTTTACTCGCCCTAGCTGGGGAAGTTAAATTTGAAGTTAAAAAAATATCGATTAAACGATTTAGGTTTTTTTTTTTAACACAGTGGCGGGTCATTGTGACCCGAGGACAACAGGAGGGTTAAGCACTTAGCACTTTAGCTTTACGGTCACCTACTGGTTTATCAATTGCAACTTGTTTTATTGCTTAATGATTCTTATCTAGTTCTGTCGTATCTTTTAAAGTTGTGTTTTTGTTGGTATGAATGTCATATCTTTGTCTGCTGGTGTCCGATTCTGTGTCTGGCATTAATTTGCCGCGGGGACGAATGGTGGAAATTCGCCTCCGGCTACAACCGTGAATATTTACACTTGCGATGCAGCGTAACCTCAGACGGTACGATACGATGACGAATACGGAAGTGGAAGTGATCGCGGAACGCGGGAACGCGGGAACGCGGAACACCATGCAGATGGTGTGTGAGACCTGTTTACCCGCCCTGTCAAAACTGAGGGACAGCATTGTGAGCCTGAAAGCTGACCTAAGAGAGAAGGACAAAATCCTTATGGATTTCTCCACAGTTGCCACGACGCAGTCAAAGTTTATTGCTCACCTGAGAGCATCCGGTACCGGTGATCGGAGCATGACGGCCATCGCCATGGACAACACCACCCTGCCATGGACCGGATCTCCCACCCCCGGATCTCCAGCAGCAGCACCCGCTGGGCTCCGCTGGCTCCAGCAGGGAGCCAAGCCGAAATCCTCGGCACCCTCCACCTCCTGTCTCCGTCCCGCGGAGTGGCAGTACTCCGTCAGGGAGGATGGAGCGGCGGCTCCGGCGCCGGTGAGCTCGACGCCGCTCAGGGCGGAGAAATCCTGGGCCGTGGTGACCAGAGGCACCAGGCGTCCATCTCCCCCTGCCCCGCCACCTGATCTCCCACTGGGGACCAGGTTCGATGTCCTCAGCATGCAGGATTTCCCGCCGATGGGAGCGCGCCCCGGCTCTCCGCCGGGACCGGTCCATCCAGCTGATCGTGGCTCTCGCCAGCCCAGGAACCGGGATCTGCGGGCCCAGCCTGGCTCGGCCTCTCCGTCTCGGCCAGGAGCAACTGCAGGCCGGCATCACCAACCCCGGGTCCCCTCCCGCCAGAGGCGCAGCTCCAGGCGGACTGCGGAGCAGCGCACCCCACCTGTGCTGGTCCCCGGGACCACGGAGCAGCGCACCCCACCCGTGCCGGTCCCCGGGACCGCGGAGCAACGCACCCCAGCTGTCCTGGTCGTCGGGACCTCGATGGTCCGCCATGTGAGGGTGCAGGGCGGCCGGACCTTCTGCCACCCCGGAGCCCGAGTCAAGGATGTGGAGTCCGCCGCCCTGCGCCTGTGTGATCAGCACAGCTCGGCCTCCACGCTGGTCCTGGAGGCCGGAATCAACGACCTGAGAAATCGGCAGTCGGAGGTCCTGAAGCAGGAATTCAGGGCCATGGTGGATCGCCTGCTGGACACGGGGAAGCGGCTGGTCATTTCCGGGCCGCTTCCCCCGCCGCGCTACGGGGACGTCACCACCAGTCGCCTCCGCCAGCTGCACCGGTGGCTGAAGGGATACTGCCTGGACCAAGGTATCCCATATGTGGACAATTTTATGGCTTTTTTAAACAGACCCCACCTTTTTAAACATGACGGCCTCCACCCAAACCAGGTGGGGTCACGGATTTTATCAGTAAACATTGACCTGACAGTCCAGTCCTGCACCACCACCTCATGACTCACCGCTAACACACAGACACATAGGAGCACATCTCACTCACCCCCACCCACCACATACACCAACACCACACACACCTGTACAGCACCACCACCACCCCTGTCACCAGAATCTCTGGACACCCACATTATCAAAACCATAATTTCACACAGAAAAACAAAGCACAGCAATGTTTTTAGATCCAGCTATGTTTTTAATGTTCCATTAAAACGTCATGATGAGCGCGCGTTCGGCACAGACATCAAGATGGCTGTGCTGAACGTGCGCTCTCTTTTAAACAAATCTTTTATTATAAATGACTTGATTTTAGACAGGAAATTGGACTGTATTCTCCTTACAGAGACATGGCTTGGCACAGATGCACCTGTTGTTCTCACTGAGGCCTCCCCACCAGATTTTAACTTTCTATTTTCTACCAGGGGGGACAGGAGAGGGGGCGGAACTGCATCAATAACAAAAATCACTATGTCATCCAATGCAGTTCCTTTTAACAGCTACTCATCATTTGAATATCATGCTTTTGTTTTTAGCAACCCCCCAATTCTTTGCATAACAGTCTACAGACCCCCCCAGTATTCCACCTGTTTTATCAGCCAATTCTCTGAACTTTTATCAATTATTCACACCTCCTACAACAGGATCTTAATAACTGGTGATTTTAATCTGCACTTAGACAACATCTCAGACCCAGTATCTAGAGAATTTTTAAACCTTTTAAACTGTCTAGATTTTAAGCAACATGTCACACAGCCGACCCACAGCAGAGGGCGCACCCTGGACCTGGTCATAACCTACGGCCTGTCCCTGGGTGCGTGCTCTGTTGTGGACCTGGCTGTGTCTGACCATTTCTGCGTGTTTTTTAACATCACCAGTTTTAACCAGCGGGAGGCCCCGGTGAGAACGGTGAGGAAACGTAACCTAACTCCTGAAGTGGCTGCAAATTTTATCCAGATTTTACAGAACACTCCTGCAGAGATTTTACCAGCACCCTGTGATTTTATCGTTGACAATTTTAACAAAATACTCAAAACAACGCTGGACTCAGTGGCTCCGATTTTAACCAAAAGAATTAGCAGAAAACCTACACCCCCATGGAGAACTGAGGAAATAAAGAAACTAAAAAGAAACTGCAGGAGTGCTGAAAGGAGATGGAGGAAATCAAAATTAACCATACACTATGAAATTTTATGCCAACTCCTTAAAAACTACAATAATACTATTAAAAAAGCAAGAACTTCACATTTCAAAAACTTAATTTTAAATAACAAAAACAATTCCAAATTCTTATTCTCCACAATAGATTTTTTAACAAATGGAAACCCTGACAGATCCCATAAAACAGCAACAGACCATTACTGTGAGGATTTTGCAGACCACTTCAGGGGTAAAATTGATGACATTAGATCCAGTCTTTTATCTCAACAGATTTTAACTCTTAACACACCTGGATCAGTGCTTTTACCTGAGGAAACACTGGAGAGTTTTGCCTTGGTTGATGCGGGGACACTTTGTAGCGTTTTCTCCAAGGTAAAGCCCACAACCTGCCTTTTAGACCCCATTCCCACACCGTTTTTTAAAACACTCTATGGATTCTTTGAGGAACAGCTTTTATATTTGGTCAACTGCTCTCTTCAGACGGGTGTCTTCCCCACCGCCTTTAAAACGGCGGTGGTGAAGCCCCTTCTGAAGAAGAGTGGGTTGGACCCCAATGTTTTAAATAACTACCGGCCTGTATCCAACTTACCGTTTTTAAGTAAAATTTTAGAAAAACTTGTTTTTAATCAAGTGAATGAATTTTTAAACTCAACACACATTTTAGAGGCTCATCAGTCCGGTTTTAGGATGAACCACAGTACAGAGACAGCACTTTTAAAGATTTTAAATGACATCAGGTGCAATTTAGATAACCAAAAACTCACAGTCTTGGTTCTGCTGGATCTAACCGCCGCCTTCGATACAGTAGACCATCACATTTTATTAAACAGACTGAAGCACCTGGTCGGCCTCTCTGGTACTGTTCTTAAATGGTTCACGTCCTACCTCACTGATCGTAGTTTCTTCGTAAGTATGGATACATGTTCCTCAGGAATCTATAAGATAAGGTGTGGGGTTCCCCAAGGGTCAATTTTAGGTCCAACTCTTTTTAATCTGTACATGCTGCCCCTTGGGGACGTCATCAGGAGACACGGCATCAGCTTCCACAGCTATGCTGACGATACGCAACTGTACATCGCCGTGTCTCCTGATGACACAGGGCCAATCGATGCCCTTTTTAACTGTATTTTAGACATCAAGTCATGGATGGCAGCAAACTTCCTACAGCTCAACCAGGGCAAAACAGAGATTTTACTCATCGGTCCTGAAGGCCAGAGAGAGAAACTTTTACCAAAGTTACAGGATTTTAAACCCTCAAAATCAGTTAAAAATCTGGGCGTGATTTTTGACTCTGAGCTCACTTTTATTCCACATATTAAAAACATAACAAAGATCGGTTTTTACCATCTTAAGAACATAGCCAGAGTCCGCCCGTTTCTCTCTCAGGCCAGCACGGAGGTGCTAATGCATGCTTTTATCTCTTGTCGTTTAGATTATTGTAACGCCCTGCTCTCTGGTCTTCCCAAAAAGAACATGTACAATCTACAATTACTACAGAACTCAGCCGCACGCGTGCTGACGAGGACCAGAGGGCGGGAGCACATTACACCTGTTTTAAAATCGCTGCATTGGCTCCCTGTGCGCTTCAGGGTTGATTTTAAGGTTCTTTTACTAGTTTTTAAGTGTCTTAATGGTCTTGGGCCTTCTTATTTGTCTGCACTACTTTTACCCTATCAACCCTCACGGACCCTGAGGTCCTCCGGTGCTGGCCTTTTAACCATACCAAAAGTTAGAACTAGGACACACGGGGAGGCGGCATTCAGTTTTTATGGTCCCCGATTGTGGAACAGCCTCCCGGAGAACCTCAGGGCCGCAGAGACTGTTGATGTTTTTAAAAAGAGGCTCAAGACCCATCTCTTTAATCAGGCTTTTAACTGACTCATTTAACTCTTTTACATTTCTTATGCTCACCCTTATTTTTATTGGATCTTACTACTCTGTTTTATAGTTAGTTTATCCTTTTTTATTATCATAATTTATTCTCATTGTTTTATCTTAATGTTTTATCTAAATATTTTAGTCGTTATTTATGGTCTATTTTATACATTTTACTGTCTTAGTCCTTTAGTTTTTAATGTCTTGCTTTTTAGACATACTTTTAGGATTTTACGTTATGTTATACTTTTTAAACTCTATTAGTGTATTTTATCCTGTTTTCTTGTAGCTTTTATCTCCAGTGTTTCCTCATGGGGAGCCTCCATGCTGGGAGTGACTCTGGCCTGCAGGGGGTCGTCCTGGGGATGGTTCTGGCCTGGATGGTTGTGGAGCTCTGCACCACGGCTTCACTGCTGTGGTGTGGACTTCTCTATCCGTCCGGGCCGGGATGGTCTCTGTGGGCCCCCCCCCCCCCCTTCTAGCTGCGGGCTATGAGACCTCCTGGCGTGGACGGCTCCCTGTTACCGTTTCCTCACCTGGATCCTCTGTGCCTAGCCATGTCTGCACCATGTGTCTGCGTGTGTCTATCTGTGTGTGTGCGGGGAGGGGGAGGGGGGGGGGGCACTAATACATTTTATGTTTATGTTTTATGAAAAGCACTTTGTGTTACATTTTTGTTGTATGAAAGGTGCTTTAAAAATAAAGTTTGATTTGATTTGATTTGATTTGACTTGTGTCCATTAATATGTACAGTCCCTGTCTAAGAAAATAAAGTGAATTGAATTGACCACGAGCAGAGCTGATGAAGCGTTTACTAGTGATGTTGGAGACCACCGATTTCCTTTACCATCCAATATTGAGTAGAATTCGGGCTGGTGTCGGTAATAAGGATTCGATACGCTTATAACTATATAAGAGCATCTACTCTTAGTATATGGAGTATACTCTCATATACTTCTCATATGGAGAAAAAAAACAGGCTCAAAAAATATCCCCTTCTCCTAAGTGGGATCAAAACGGTGATACAAAGACTAAATTACAAACAAATAAAAGTGCACATGCAACAGCAGGGAGTGTAACTCAAGCTATAAAGTGCAGACCGTTTCCTCCTTAAGTCTTATGTAAAGTGCTTTGTGTTGCATTTTTTATTTTGTATGAAAAGCGCTTAACAAGTAAAGTTTGATTTGATTTGACTTTGATTTTTTGCAAGCTGCTATCCAGCGTTGTCTGCTTTTGACGAGGGGCGGGGGCGCGCGGCGCTCTCTGCATCGCTCGTGTGTTTGCCTACAGGTGTATTTGAGACTCGACGTACTTCCATGGTAATTCATTTATAAACAACAGAACATGCAAATAAGTTTAGTCCTGGCCAGCGAACCATCTGGGACGTTAATCGTGCGTTAAAAAAATTGTCGGCGTTAAGAGGATGTTAAGTTAACGCGTCATTAACGCTTTAAATTTGACAGCCCTAATATATATATATATATATATATATGTATATATATGTATATATATATATATATATATATATATATATATATATATATATATATATATATACACACACACTGTATTTTCCGCACTATAAGGCGCACCGCATTATAAGGCGCACCTTCAATGAATGACGTATTTTAAAACTTTTTCTATATATAAGACGCACCGCATTATACGGCGCACTATATATATGGTAAAATACCGTACTATAGTGGCTGGGGTTGAGTTACGTATCTACCTGATGGAGCTGCGCTACAGGAAATGCAAAAAAAAAAACCAAGAAGAAAAGTACCGTATGTCAAACTTTATTAACAAAATAAAAACCAGCTTTGCTCCGTCTCGTTAAAGTCTCCATTATGCGAGTCGGCGTCTGTGACGATTCCTGACATTTTTAGCGCCGTTACTTTGGCGACAACAACTACATTACCCACAATCCCCCTGACTACAGTAACAGAAATTACAGTAATGATCATAAGGCGCACTGCATTATAAGGCGCACCGCCGGTTTTTGAGAAAATTAAAGGCTTTTAGGTGCACCTTATAGTGCGGAAAATACTGTATATACTGTATATACTGTGTATATATATATATATATATATATATATATATATATATATATATATATATATATATATATATATATATATATATATATATATATACCGTATTTTCTGGACTATAAGCCGCACCTGCATACAAGCCGCATCTGCTCTATTTAAAAAAAAAAAAAGAAGATATTTCAGCCGCAGATATTTATGTTGTTAGATTAGATATTTACTACATGTACAGAAGGATTTTGAACTGTAAATGATGTACATGTTTGTTAGGAAAGGATCTATTTAGGTACAGTGTCTTTTAACACGGCAGCAACTTTGCTGATTAAAACTGGACAGAACCAAGAGAAAATAACCGGTATTTATTTATCTATTTATCTGTCTGAAATCTGCTTCTACCTACTTCTATCTGCTAAAGAAAATGTAGCATATTCTTCTTTGCATTTATTTTGTCTTAGTTTTGATTCTAATTCCGGTTAGAGCGCCCTAGCGGTGGAAGAAAATCCACAGAATAGCTGCACCTTTGTACAAGCTGCATGGTTGAAAACCTATGAAAAAAGTAGCGGTTTATAGTCCAGAAAATACGGTATATATATATTATATATATATATATATATATATATATATATATATATATATATATATATATATATATATATATATATATATATATACATATGCGTGCGTGCGTGCGTGCGTGCGTGTGTGTGTGTGTGTGTCGAGGGAGAGAGAGAGCAGTGGTGATTGATGTGTTAATCCCAAGCGACAGCGACACCAACAACAAGGAACAGGAGGAACAGGAGAAGTACGGAGGGGTGAAGGGAGAGATGGAGATCAGGCAGGTGAAGCAGCAGCTTTTCCAGAAACACCTACAGTAGAACGAAACAGTCCAGTTCAGAGTTCTGCAGAAAGTACAGTATGTTCTCATCACCCTGCTGAACCCATTCCACTAATAAAGAATAAAATGAAATGGAAATGTATGCCTGCAGGAAACCAGTTGTAGCCAAGAATTACAGTTGTAATCACTCTGAATTTTTCACTTTCAGCATTTAACGTTGAGGGCTTCTCTTTGGAAATGGAACCGAAAAATAGAGTTCACTTAGTCACCGAGGCGGCGTGAGCGTTTTCCACACAGGAACGGAGATTAAACTTGCTTTTGTCCATTTTAAAAGCTCATCAGAGGTTGTGCAGCAGGAGACTGTAAAATGTCATCGTGGCATCTTGGAGAAAATAAGGTTCCTGCCTCCCCCCCCGTCTCCCCTCAGCTCCGGGTGTCTTATTGCAATCTTGGCAGACACATCAGGTTTCAGTCTGAATGCCCAGGTGTTTAAAGACTCCTGATCCAAAGAGGGGGGTCTTTGAGAAGACAAGCTGTCGGCAACATGCTGCCTATCAGCACTTCCCCCACACTCAGCTTCTGCTCATTTATTTATATTCCTTACATCTCTTTAGAGGATCTTTGTTTACTGTCCATTCATCGTTGATCACACTAATCAATTATTTCTACAATCCAAATCACTAACATTTCTGGATCTTGTCAATTTCAATACAGCACAACTAATGTTCAAAGCAAAGAATAATTCATTACCGGTGTTCTGACAATCTTTGCTCCCTGCCAGAAATGCTACTTTGTGGTTCTGCACAGTATATTTTCAAAGTTTGCATCATTTCTTGCACGATGTAAAATTGATAATATGGGATGTTGAGTATTTGATCCTTCAAAATATGTTTACCTGTTTACATTACCTGCAAATATGAAAAGTATCAAAAGCAAATATTTATTCAAAAAATCTATTAAACAAAAATTTACACAGTTAGAATAATCAATGTTTTTGTACATGATGCTTGACAAATGTTTCTCTATTTTTATATTTTTATATCTCTATTTTTATATTATTGCCATTTTTAATGTACTTAGATTTAGACTGACAAGTGTCAGTTTATTTTGTATGTTGTATTGTATGTTTATGTGATGTTTTATGTGGACCCCAGGAAGATTAGCAACCACGACAGTGGAAGCTAATGGGGATCCGAATAAAGAATAAAGAATAAAGAATAAAATACACTACCCATGACATGAATGCATTACACTTTGTGAAAATTATACGATAAAGAGAGAAAAAAAAACAAATCTATGGCTTTATTTGATTTTCATTCAGTTATTGGCCTTTATTTAACCAGCGGGTCATTAAGAACATTCTTATTTACAATGACGAGCTGGCAAGAGACAAGGACCACTTGGGGGAAAAGGAAGTGGTTTAGGGAGTAAAACTCAGTAAAATTGTAGCTCTGCAAAGGTAGAAAACCATGAGGTAGCATTTTTTGACAAAGCAGCAGAAATTGTCAGAACACCGGGACATTTACAGGGGATATTTTTTGAGAGAGAGGGAGCTACAACCTCAGGGGTCAGTTTAATTTAAAGTTCTCAACAGAAACACTGAAGAGCTTCTGCATGTCGACCTGCGGATGAAACTGTGGAACAGCCTGAACATGGAGATAAAACAAAGTAAAAACAGATCACCATTTAAAAAAAAGATACAAAGAAACATTCTATTCAAAATACAGATGTGAATAAACATGTAGATATGTACATTTATTAATGTATGTAGATTATTATGGATATAGATATGTTATATGTAGGTATGTATATGGATATATTGAGTTATATTATATGTACAGTATTTATATCTATATCTCTATTAATATATATTGATTTATAGTTATATGTAGATATGTTGATATATAGATTTATAGTAATTTTTATGTATATAATTGGAGGTAAATATATGAACCAGTATATATAGCATATCTACTCTTATATAGTTATTCAAGTATATTGTTATACCATTTCTGTTTATTGTTCCTGTATTATATTGTAGTATTATAGTAAAGTAATAATAATGTAATACTATACATTATCATTACTTCTATTAGTACATACATACATATTAGCATAACTAAATGCTGGGCGTTTGTTTTGTTTTCTTTTTGTTTGCCTTGATTTGCTTTGATTTTGACTATATTTATATATACATATAATTGAGTATTATATCATTGTATTGAACAGTTATTTAAACTCTTGTTTTATGTAAGATTGTATGTAGATTCAGGACTCGATAAGTGGTTACTTCATACCTACTCCGTTTCGAACATATTGGTGGATCAGCAAACTATTATTATATGAAGCGCTGTACATACAGTATATATATACATATATATTTGTATTCTGTTTTTTCACTTTTTTGTACACTTTTTTATCATGCATGTTCGAAATAAAATCTTCAAATACATTTTTTTTTTAATTAGAGGATCTTTGTTTACTGTCCATTCATCATAATCTGGATAAAAAAAAGAGAGACTATCCTTTGAAGAAGCAGCTTGAATCTGGTGGTGAAGACGGGCTTTAGAGCCTGCGAGCGCGCTGGAGGCGATGTGAGGCGGCTCCTGCAGGCACAAACATCCCAGTCCCGCATGCTAATTAACACTCTCCATCACAGCTAACAGGCTCATTATTAGCATGTGCTGGAGACTATTTTCAAACTCCTGGTGGGTGTTTGCATGTTCGATTTACCAACTCCTGCTAATCCACGCTCACGACGCATTTACGACACGGACGCTGATGGAAATCTAATTACTCCAAACGTACATTTGGAAACATTATGACAAAATTTAAGGAGGAGTGATCATTTTCTTATATTCCCTTTAAACCTTAAAAGCTTCAATACTGCATCACACAAGAGAAAAAGCAAAAAAAACCTGCTCCAACACTTGCAGACAGACCTAATTAGCTCATAGTTAACTGATCGTTTGCAGAACAGGTCTGGTGTGACCGGAGAGCAAGCGTATAGCGTATATCCTCACGGTAGATGAACCTTGGAGAACATTCAGTGTGACACCAGTAGGCCTGTGTTGAAAAAATTGATTTTCTGATTCTAAATTGATTCTCATATGTCTAAAGATCGATTTTTTTCCATCATTACATTACAACTTTTGGTATTTTTTGTTTATGCCCAAAACAGGAATGTTTTGTTGGACACGAGAATAACTGGTGCCATGTTTTTCCCTTTAGATAGTTTAAAGGTAGTCCTGGAGGCGCCGGTTCCGGAGGCGGACCAGCTGCTGGAGCAGTGCTGCGTCGGGGAGGGGGTGGTCCTGGACCATGGGTCGGCAACCCGTGGCTCTAGAGCCGCATGCGGCTCTTTAGCGCCGCCCTAGTGGCTCCTGGAGCTTTTTCAAAATGTTCCTTTTTTTCTTCTTTTTATTTCTTTTTTTCCTTTTTTCCTTCTTTTTTCTTTTTCCTTTTTTTCTCTTTTCTATTTTTTTTCCTTTTTTTCTTTTTTCTTTTTTTTCTTTTTTCCTTTTTTTCTTTTTTCTTTTTTTTCTTTTCTTCCTTTTTCCTTTCCTTTTTAATCTCGACATTTCAACTTTTTTCTCAACATTTCGACTTTTTTCTCGAAATTTCTACTATTTCCTCGACATTTCGTCTTTTTTCTCGACATTTTGACTTTTTTCTCGAAGTGCATAATGAAAAAAAAAATCTTCCCCCAGTTCTAACTAATATAGAAACATGCAGCATGTGTTGTCTTCATTCTAAGGCTTATACAAGACTTTTCATTTTTTGCGGATCCAGACATATTTGTTTTTTGTGTTTTTGGTCCAAAATGGCTCTTTCAACATTTTGGGTTGCCGACCCCTGTCCTGGACGAATCTCAGCCAGCGCCGCGGATTCCGTCTGCCCCGAGCCCACCCTCGGCCCAGTCCCGAGAACGGCCCCCTTGCCGGTCGGCCCGGCCCAGAGGGCGGCCTCCAGAGAAGTCTCGCCGGTCGGCCCCACCTGGAGGACCCAGGAACCTGTAAGACCCGGTGGCCTCAGGCCCGGGGGCTCAGATGGGGGTCCCTGGCTTCCTCTCCCGCTCCGAGGGGGGGGGAGTTGACTAGGCCGGATGGTCCGCGGCCTGAGTCGGGCGATGGGGGTGTGTGGCAGGGTGGGGGATTGGGCGTGGTCTGCGGGGGAGCAGCACAGGTGGAGCCTGGATCGGCTGATTGGGCACACCTGTGCCCAATCAATCTCTCCACCCTGCCTGGGTATTTAAGGAGCGGCTGCACCAGCAAAGGGTTCTGCTCGGAAGAAATGACACAGAGCGGAGTGCTGGTACTCGTCTGTGTGATAATAAAGAACCAAAGATTTCTTCACGAAACCCCGTGTCCTCTTTCCTTTCTGGCGACTCCAGGTAGCACGAGATTGCTACAGTATTAAAACATTAAAGTTTTCAATTATAATTGCATAAATTGTCTATATTTCATTACTTTATATACTGTCTTGGGGTTACCATTTGCATAAAATGCTAAAAACCTAATTCTCAAAAATTAAAAACCGAAATAGACCGAAAATGGGAAAAAAATTAAAACGGAATGTGGGAAAAAATCAAACCGATTTCATCCGTCTCTGTTTCCTCCCTGGATCTGTTTGGTAATTCTGCCCCACGATGTTTCTGAAAGCAGTTCTATCAGCATTCTGGGGGTGATGAGAATCGGAATCGGATCGATCCCCAGCTCTAGACACCAGAGATGGATATCAGGCCTAGCAGAGGGGCCGCCATGAACAGCTTTGGTCATGTGTGAGCAGAAACCCCGAGCAACAACATCCCCGAGGGAGAGGAAGCTGGCCGGCCGACGCAGGACGATGGAGTCGCTGCTGCTGCGGTACCTGTGATTACTGTCTATACATAGAGCTGGTTTATCTCATCCAGTATTACTAACTCCGTATTTAAGAATCTGAATGATCTGAACCGTCAGTAACATCCATCCAAAGTACAGTATACTCGCGGAGGAACTCAAAGATAGAATTTACTATTACTATTAATGACGACTCTCAATTTACAATACAAAGAAAAAGTTGTGTACCTGGCAGGATTAACAGCTGCTAAAAAAATCATCTACCAACATGTCATTGGTTTAATCTGTTTATGGACATTCTACATATGGAACTTTCAGTGGCAAGAATTCATGGCGGACCCTGGACATTAAAAATATGGACACATGCCATTGAAAAACTGAAACAACTGAATATTTACTGAACATTTATTGATTTTTTTTGTTTTTTTTGCTTTCTTGTCTTGGTTGTTTTGTCCTGTTGTGTTATTGTTGTCTTGTTGGATCGCTACAGGGCGGTTGGGGGGACGGGTGACCTAAAGGTTTTTGCTATACAATTGCGTCCATAATTGTTCTATTTTGTATGCAACAAAATAATAAAAAACGGTTAATCATAAAAAAAAAAAGATAGAATTTACTGCAGTTTTCTTGACCCGGTCTTTCCTAAAACCCGTCAGGGCCGGTTCTAGAAAGGCGCATGAGGCGCGTGACAGAAATGATGCCCATCAAAGCAGGAAGGAGGTGGATACAAGGACACATCTACAACTTGCAGGACACTGTGCCCCCCGTGGATTTCAAGTGCTTATACCGACACCGGAAGAGCAGGAGCATCCCTGGATTATTGGGTCCTGAAGCTTGATGGGAAACTGCTCCTTTATGGCACTTTTACACCAGCACCTACTCGGCTCTACTCATCTCAACTCGGCCTGGTTTCTTTTCTACTACAATCCAGCACCTGGAGCAGAAGTAGGAGGTTGGAGCGAAGCTGTTGTCACGTATTTGATCGTGTATCTAAAGCAGGAGTCGGCAACCCGCGGCTCTAGAGCCGAATGCGGCTCTTTAGCGCCGCCCTAGTGGCTCCTGGAGCTTTTTCAAAAACGTTTGAACTTTTTTTATTTTTTTATTTTTTTTATTTTTTTTTCCTTTTTTTCTTCTTTTTTTTCTCTTTTTTTTCCTTCCTTTTTCCTTTCCCTTTTAATCTCGACATTTCGTGTAGATTAGAGCTCCCAGTTCCTGTCCAGGTTCATTTTACATGAGTATCCGTTGATCTGCCCCTGGCGCTCGTACACCTACATACAGGACTAACTTTGACTGATGGGGGACTGATTTAATTTCATATTCTGCGGGGTGTTGGGGGTGACGTGGACATGTGGGACCTTTGATGATGATAGAAATGATATTGTTCTGTTTCTGCTTCTGATAGATAATTATGAGTCCAGAAAAAGCCATTTAATGCTTGATTAAATCATTAAGACTGAATCATAATGTCAGTTTGTTATTTTGTTAAATGTGAAAGCAATTTTTACACTAAACAACTGAATGTATTGGATTAAGTGGAAAACTGCCTTGAAGTCTTTAATAAAAAAATAAAAGTTTTTTTGTTTATATTTATGTAGTAGTTTTTTAAGTAGTTTATTGCATATTACAGTTTTTAATTTGTCACAAACTTTAACAGTAAATTAATGTAGTTTACTTATGAGTTGACAACTTTCTCTATATTATCTCTTTTAAAGTACATTTGCTTATATTACAACTACAATAATTGTCAATTAATTCACCTCAACCATGCACTAAAGGTTGTTACTGATGAAGGTTGGGGTTTAGTATTATCTAGTATCAAGAATTATCATTCACATATACATATATATATACATATACATATACATATATATATATATATATATATATATATATATATATATATATATATATATATATATATATATATATATATATATATATATATATATATATACTGTGCATGAGAGAGAGGACTGGGTCCTGGTTTGTTAGCAGACTGTTTCTTCCAAATACAACAACTATTTTCATAATTAGGCCTCGTAGACGCAGCACATTTGGTTAGATGATCACAAAACTGCAATAGCTTTTTGACCTTGAATTTGACTTTCAAAATGAATACATATATTATAATTCTGTATGACCTTTTCTGAGGACTCGATGTGTTACGATGTGTGAAGTTTCTCTCCAGGTTCTTACTGCTTAACGGCTGATGGCTGATAAACGATCACAAAACTGCGATAGCGTTTGGGTCATTGCCTCCCGACTAACTCTGCAGACGGAGTCGTCCGTTTTTAAGAACTGCAGACCTGGCTGATGGATTCTGCAGCTGCTTCGTCGGCATTAATTTTAACGCTCATGGTCCGATCGGAGCAAAAATAAGGAGAACAGTGTTGTAATCTGTTTTAAAAGGTGCACAACTCTCTCTTTTTCCTTTATTTTTTTACATACCTCAGGCGTTTTGTTTGGCAGGCACGTGTTTGACCTGCTAAGCACTCGGAGCCCGGCTGCAGGTTGTGGGGTTATTAATCACTAAACTACATTCAATGAGTGAGCAGTTTCTGTGGTTGTGTTTGGAGCTGCACTATTTGCATTTCTTTTGAAAGCTATTTATTGGACCGGCTTCATATTGCAGAGGTGCGGGGGGAGTTGCAGTCTGGACAGCTACTTTTTATTTATTTTGAGATTTATGCAGTCAAAGCAGCTATTTATTGCACCATATTTGAAGGTTTGCTGACAGATCAGTAGCACAGACACATTATTATTCTGTTGAGGGTGAAATGAGCTGAAATGTATCGACATGGAAGGTGTATATATTATAATTCTGTATGCAGAAACAAAATCTATGTAACGTGGTTGAATTTTGAGTTTGAGTTTAAATTCCCAAAAGGTAAAAAGCAGGGACTTCATCTTCTACTCCCCCCCCGTTTTCCCCACCTGCATTTCCATTTACTTTAGCTAATGAACCTTTGAAATTTCAGCAGACTCTCTGCTAGTTATTTTTTTTACTTTCATCAAAAAGGTGAAGAAACTATGTTTACACGTAGCAAAAACGGTGGCGTTTTCATGCGTTTTGGCTCAAAGTTCAAAGTCACCAAAAATGATCATTTCTGAAAACTCCGGCCAAAGTGGAGATTTGCAAAAACTCCGTCTTCACGTTTGCTTGTAAACGGAGGGAAACGGACATTTAGGCTTCAGAACGTCACATTATGAGACAGAAACGTCACCACACTGCAAAAAATTGGTACACACCTGTATCATGTCGCAACTTAAAGAAAAGTCTCCTGGCGCCATGGCCGAAACCGGACAGGAAGTCGGCCATTTTGAATTAATCGTTTCATTTTGCCGCAATTTATGCCATTTCTTCATCCGTTAATACGGCCCGAACCGTAACGTGCACCCAAGTGTGTTATACATCAAAATGTGCGTCTCCATCCTGCGACAACACGCATTACTTTTCTCAGTCAAAAGTGTTACCGTGGCGACGATAGACGCCAAAAAGCGCGCCGGCCCTTCATATGATTGGTCCATATTTGATAGTTCCAACTTTCTGCAATAACTTTTGAATGGTTTAACATAGAGTCATCAGACTTGGTTTTGAGTCCTTGAACATAATTGGTGCAAATTAGCCCCGTCCCTTCTTCTGATTGGTCGATATCTAATAGTTCCCATTTTCTGCCATAACTTTTGAATGATTTGACATAGAAAGTCGTGGGTGTTGTCATTTCTGATATGTTTATGGGGGGCGGTGGCCGTGAGTGCGAGGGCCCGTTCATCGCTGCTTACAGCTTTAATTCTATTTATTTTAGTACCTATCTTACATACCTAAGCATCAAAAATGTGAACTGCAAAAACTATGGAGTGCTGCATCCCTTCAGTGACTTAAATATGGGTCGATGCTGAATTAATTATGGGTCATTGACTGTTTTTGCTCGACTAGACTTCCCCGTGTGAAGTGGGACCGGTACCAGACAGATGCTTCCAGCTGGAATCGGACCAGAGCGTTGGAGCGCCGCCACCCCAGACCTGCACCTGCATCGACCTGCACTCCAGCTGCGCGGCGTCCCACCCACCAGCACCGTCTCTCCGGTTATCTGACAGCACCCTGTGGAGGTGGGATCAATAATTAACCGTGGATGCTGGAGCACTCCTGCAGCGTGTGAAGGTTGATGACTTATTTACGACGTGGCCGGGTCTCACGTGTCGGGTACAGGACGCTGCGTCACCGCGGTGACCACGGTCAGCCTGGTTAGAATAATTACTGCAGGTTGAAAATGAATATTTAAACACAATTCTGTAGCATATATAAAAATGCAAACACTATGTAAGTCATGAATACTAAAGACATCAGTCAGTGCGTTTACAAGGGAAGTTTAATTCCTCTTTAATTCAGAATTAAAATTAAATCTGATTTAAAATGAGTAAAAATGACCATGTAAACACCTAATTCCGAATAAAAATGGCCATTCCGAACTAAACTTAATTCCAAAGTAAGTGGCTGGTTTATTTTGTACGAGTATAAGGGCCAAACTAAGACAAAAAAAAATAAAAAATACGAGAATAAAGTAATTATATAATGAGAATAAAGTCGTAAAATTACGAGAATAAAGTCGTAACATTACGAGAATAAAGTCGTAATATTACGAGAATTAAGTCGTAATTTATGAGAATAAAGTCGTAATATTATGAGAATATAATTTATGAGAACTCTAACAGGAAGAGCATCTTCTCCCTGTGTTAAAATGAGGAATAAGATAAGATAAGATAAGATAAGAAATCCTTTAATAGTCCCCCAGAGGGGAAATTTCCAGATTACAGCAGCAAAGTGGATAGTGCAAAACACAAGAGGCATCAATATCACACAATAATAATAATAATAGAAAAACACTATAAACAGTATATACAATAATAATAATAAGAAGAAGGAGAATAAAAATAGTAATAAAATAAAAAAATACTAGTATACAAAAAGAAAAACAGATGGATATTTACAGATGATATTACAGAGGATATTTACAATACCAGAGAATGGTATTGCACATTTTTGTTTGTGGTCTACTGTGAGCAGAATATTGAGCATCTTGTGAAGTTATATTTATATATTTATAATATATTCAATATTGCGACTTTATTCTCGTAATATTATGACTTTATTCTCGTAATTTCCATTTTTTTTGTCTTAGTTTGGCCCTTATACTCCATCGTAATTTTGATTTTAAATCCGAATAGAATAATTCCAGATCATGTTTACACTCATTCCTCTTTAAATTAATTCCGGTCTTTCTTTCTGCTCGTTCCCTCACCCGTCTGTCTCCATGACGATTATATTCCGCTGGGCTGGTTTTCCAAACAAAGTTTCAAGATGCAGCAGCAGTAAACGCTGGTCAAGAGCAGAGAACATTTATTTAATAAATAGAAATCATTAAAAGAACAGATGGAAACAGGAAACATAAACATTGTGAGCTTTTCAAAGTTATAGCGGCTAAGTTAGTTTTTCTTCCAGTAGTTTAACTTCCGGTCCCCCCCCTATCCAATCAGAACCTTCCCAACCCCCAGACCTGGAGAGGAATTGGAGAAAGACCATCAAACGTGTTTTCCATGTAATTCGGAATTACTATTTCCATGTAAACTCGAAGGAAAATGGTTTAATTCTGAATTATTTAATTCGGAATAATTAATTCAGAATTAAAAAACATCATGTAACTGTGGCCAATGATAAATGTAGAGCTTACCCGTATCTGTTTTATTCTTTAAAGAAGAAAACTGGGTTGCGTGGTGGCGGTGGTTCTGGGTTCAGGTTTCTTCCTTATCGGTTTCTGCTCTCTGATCTAGTTGCAGTTCAGGTAAAACCTTGTTTTCACCTAAATGTTCCCCCCACAGTTTCGGGGACAGATAATGGCAGTATTCTAGTCCTGATTTAGTTTTAGAGACCTGGACTGGTTGCTGTTTGTGTTTCTGCCTGTTCCAGTTTCTGTTAGTTTGTTTTCTCTCTTGCAGATTCCAAAGGCTTGTGTGTTTTCCTGTGTTTCTCTCATTTCAGACTTGCAGCGGATGCCGCCCCCCCCCCCCCCCCCCCCACCCCAATCCCTCATATATATGTTGGTTTTTTTTTTAAAGCTTCATACAATGATGAGAAAAATGGCTTATCGGCTTCTGGCCTGTTATTGCTGGAACCTCTGGGTATTACGAAAGAAAAATAAAAAAGAATGGAGTCGGGTTGGTTGAAAACGCCGGGTCAGGAAACAGGAACTGGTGTCAGAAACATCTCTGGATTCCCTTTTAATTCAATCCACATTTAAAAATAAAATCTTTTTCTACGTCTCTCTCCCTCAGGACAAATGAGAGCACAACTACAGTGTTATAAATAGTCTGCACACCCTGACAAAATACATGTTTTTAAAAAAAGGATGACATTTATGACAATAACAACAATTCAGATGAAAAAATAATAATAATAGAAATTTTTCAACTGAAAAAAAACCCACAAAACTGATAAATCTGGGGTTTCTAGCTGTCCTTATAAAATGTGCCAGTGATGACATCATGCATCCCGGGCAGGTAACAGGTAAACTAGACATGGAGGGTGCAGAGACGTTCCTTCACAGTCACATATCCAGGATTACACCATTGCCATGTTGTTAATATTGCGAGGGTTTCTGCTTCACTCCTGTTTGTGTGTAAGGCCGTGGCGGCTGCTGGTTTTTTAAGGAGGGGAAGCTCATTTTCTCCTTACATCATAAATTGTGTCAGGTTATTTGTATGTGAATTCTACCCTCCGTTCCGGCTGTGGATGCTTTGCAACGGTGGAGCGGCTCGTTGGGGACAATAACTGTAGAGCAACAGAAGTCAGAGTCTCCAAACACCAGAAACTAGTTGCTGAGTGTGTCGCTTATCGTTTTAACAAAGACAAAAGTCTCTACGAGGATTTCCAAACTCTCCAGATCAACTCGGACTGACGGAATGAAGCTACAAAACTTCTAACGGCACAAAACCGAGCATTTATCCAATGACGGTCTGTTTGGCTGCAGTGGAACAACCCACTCCAGCTTCCCATAGAAGGGGTCGGCAACACGAAATGTTGAAAGAGTCATATTGGACCAAAAACACAAAACACAAATACGTCTGGAGCCGCAAAAAATGAAAAGTCTTGTATCAGCCTTAGAATGAAGAAACACATGCTGCATGTTTCTATATTAGTTAGAACTGGGGGAAGATTTTTTTTTTCATTATGCACTTCGAGAAAAAAGTCAAAATGTCGAGTAAGAAGTCGAAATGTTGAGAAAAAAGTCAAAATGTCGAGTAAGAAGTCGAAATGTTGAGAAAAAAGTCAAAATGTCGAGTAAGAAGTCGAAATGATGAGAAAAAAGTCGAAATGTCGAGAAAAAAGTCGAAATGTTGAGAAAAGTCGAAATGTTGAGAAAAAAGTAGAAATGTCGAGAAAAAAGTAGAAATGTCGAGAAAAAAGTAGAAATGTCGAGATTAATGTTGAAGTATAATCTCGAGAAAAAAATTGAAATGTTGAGAAAAAAGTTGAAATGTCGAGAAAAAAGTCAAAATTTTGAGAAAACAGTTGAAATGTCGAGATTAAAAAGGAAAGGAAAAGGAAAAGAAAAAAAGAGAAAAAAGAAGAAAAAAAAGAGGAAAAGAAAAAAAAGAAAAAAAGGAAAAAAAAGGTCAAATATTTTTTTAAAAGCTCCAGGAGCCACTAGGGCGGCGCTCTAGAGCCGACTCCTGCCATAGACCCTGAGATTCTGCTGTTACTGTGAAGCTGCAGGAAAGAATGAGAAGAAAGTTGCGTCTGTGACCTGAGGCTGATTCTGAACTAAAGGTGATCGCGTTCTAGCGCATATACAGTCAATGAAATGTAAACACAACAGTACATATTTGACCACTCATTTTTTTGACATTTTAGAGGAAGCTGAGCTTCCCTTGCAGTCTGAGAGGAATGGCCACTGGTGTGAGGAGACTTTTGTCCACCTGAATCTCCTGAAATGCAGGCAGAAAGATGCTGGAGTCAAAATAAAACATGCTCCTGCAGCCACATCTTGAAAAGCAGAATGCTCACCTTCCTCTGCTCTCACTCGGCCCGAGGCGATCGAGAGGTAAATAATAAACAGAGAAAAAGCTTTTTACCTGTCACTTCTCTCCTGCTCTGCAGTCTTCACATCTCCTCTCCTGCACCTGAGCTCTTTTCCTGATCATAGCTGGTCTTCATTTATTTTCTGCTTTCTGAAATCAGCATAAGACTTGGAATTGCTTCGTTAGCCAAACGAAAACACCACAAATGGGATTATTGTACTTGGAAAATACAGGAACTCAACTTTTTCATTAGACTGATTGTCCTAGAAAATAAATTATGCTCTTCTTTGCATCATCTTTTAAGTGCTTTAAAAGACATTTGCAAAACTAAAATTGTTGAAGCCAATAAACTGATTTGTGTTTTACCTTCTTATATCATATTATGTTTGTCATATGGAAGAGTATCAGGGCCAGGCAGGAGAAAAATACAAATAATATTTTAGAGGAGGAAGATTTTTTTTTTACATTATGCACTTCGAGAAAAAAGTTGAAATGTTGAGAAAAAATGTTGAGAAAAAAGAATATAGTGAATATAGTTGAACAACACGGTTCAGAATATAAGAATTGTCTTTACGATATTGATTTGAAACACAGATCACACATGCAGTTGCATAACTTCAGAAACGAACTCTTAACGTTCCACTCCAAGGATGTTAGTTAGTTAGTTAGTTAGTTAGTTAGTTAGTTAGTTAGTTAGTTAGTTAGTTAGTTAGTTAGTTAGTTAGTTAGTTAGTTAGTTAGTTAGTTAGTTAGTTAGTTAGTTAGTTAGTGCTGCTGCAGAGCTGTCAGTCGCTCTGCTAACTGGATTTAATGGGCCAGAGGAGACATTTACACTTTATTCACGAAATTGTATTTCAACTTTATTATTGAAATTCTGACTTTATTCACGAAATTTCGACTTTATTCTTGAAATTGTTGTGAGGTTAATAATCTTTAAACTTGTTTTTGTCCTTCTGAAGACTGTCACATGCTTTGTTAACAGATGTCACACCAGCCACTTCCTGATCTACTCAGGTTTTGGACTGTCCAGGTTCAATCACTCTACTGTAGTGTCATGATTCAATCACACGTTATCACTTCCACCCATTGTTCAAGGTTCACTGTCCATATACGGTCAGTTCCTGTCAAGTTTCTCAATAAAACCATCATGCAGGAGGAGGGTACTTTGGGGAAGCTCAGGAGTTCTCAATGAGAGTCTCGTTGCTCTGCACTCCTCTGCTCCTGCTTCTGCAGAAGTGCGTTAAAAACCTTCCAGCAGTCTCAGATGTCTTCCTTCTTGTGAATTTGATTTAATGCTGGATTTAGACTTAAGATTGTATTTCTACATTATTCTCGACATTTTGACTTTTTTCTCGAAGTGCACAATAAAAAAAAATCTTCCCCTCTCAAATATTTTTTCTCCTACATGGCCCTGATACTCTTCCATAGTTTTGGATAGAGAGCGGAAGGGCAAACAACCAGATTTTAACCAGATTTTGAACCTATTTTTCTGTTTAAGATGATCTTCATTTATTTTTCTGTTGCTATAAAGCAATTAAGAAGGATTATTGTGGCATTACGAAGAGTGTGTTGTTGTGAATGTGTGTTGATTTACGGACCGCTTCTACAGCAGGGGTCGGCAACCCAAGATGTTGAAAGAGCCATATTGGACCAAAAACACAAAAAAAGAATATGTTTGGAGCCACAAAAAAATGAAAAGTCTTGTATAAGCCTTAGAATGAAGGCAACACATGCTGCATGTTTCTATATTAGTTAGAACTGGGGGAAGATTTTTTTTTCATTATGCACTTTGGGAAAAAAGTTGAAATGTCGAGATTAATGTTGAAGTACAATCTTGAGAAAAAAGTAGAAATGTCGAGAAAAGTCAAAATTTTGAGAAAAAAGTCAAAATGTTGACATTAAAAAGGAAAGGAAAAAGGAAGAAAAAAGAGAAAAGGGAAAAAAGAAAAAAAAGAAGAAAAAAGGAAAAAAAAAAGGTCAAACATTTTTGAAAAAGCTCCAGGAGCCACTAGGGCGGCGCTAAAGAGCCCATGCGGCTCTAGAGCCGCGTGTTGCCGACCGCTGTTCTACACAAATACTGCTTCCTTTTTAAGCTTCGACACGCACGTCCACAACGTCCGACTTTCGTTTGTCATCACTGATCTCTACATGGCTCGGGGTCTAAATGACACGGACGTTATCACGGATAAATAAGCCATTACTGAAGCAGCAACGGTCCAGACCGCTGCTGAATGTTGATGTGTTTTACACTTTCTCTAACTGTGCGCTCCCTTCTCCTCCTCTTGTGTTGTTCCCAGTACTAGAGTTGTAAAAAAGAACCAGCGGGGATGGTGGATTTGATCATATGGGGACAGAAAATTTGTGCTGATTACAAATAATATAATATATTACAAATAATAGCAGTGACCAAAACACCTGCAGAAATACTGCAGGAATGACATAGCAGCAGTTAAATGCAGCCTTCTGTAAGCTTTAAATATCCACTGGGCTTACATCAAATACATCAAAACACAACAATAAAAAACACTTTTCTGAACTTATCAATATGACTCTGTCCTTCACAGGATAAGTAACATGGATCACTGCAAAAACTCACAATCTTAACAAGAATATTTGTCTTATTTCTAGTTAAAATGTCTCATTTTAGTAAAAAAATCTCATTGCACTTAAAACAAGACTCATCACTGGAAAAAACAACAATTTTCACCTGTTTCAAGTAGATTTTCACTTAAAATAAGTAGAAAAATCTGCCAGTGGAACAAGATTTCTTTGCTTGTAATGAGAAGATAAATCTTGTTCCACTGGCAGATTTTTCTACTTATTTCAAGTGAAAATCTACTTAAAACAGGTGAAAATTGTCAAATAAGTTATTTTTCTGGTGTTATTTTTCTGGTGATGACTCTAAATGTTGAAATAGCAGTAAAACCACATTCATTGATGAAATGACATAAGGGATGGAAAGGAGGGATGACAGTTTTACAGGGGGGAATATTTGGACCGTTTTTATTTCAGGGGGGGATGCCATCCCCCCTCAACTCCAGTACTGCTTGTAACTCTGTGAAACTGACACTTCACATCTCACTGAATCACTCACTTCCATTCATGGACTTTGGCTCTCTCCCTCTTTTCTTTCCTCCTATTGAGTCTTCCCTAGTCCGCTGTGGTTTAAGCCCGAGCATCCCCACAAACCTTTACCTTCACCTCAAGCATGAATAAATGTTTGCGCTCAAATCCCCCTTACATTTCTGAGCTTAGGCTGTCAGTTATTTTCCACAAAACAAGATCAAATAAGGCCGAGGGCGCTTGCTCGGACGGGTCAGCCGCAGTTCAAAACCGCTGAAAGCTCAACAATACAGAAGTAGCACATTATACGGTATATATAGTAGTACAAGGCCTCCTGACACATGTCCCGTATGAAAGAAAGGCCGAGCAACAAGCAAGCAAATATATTCTGTGCCCTTGGTTGCAAGGTGAAGAGTATCCGCTGAATGGAGAGAGGAAACTTAATCCTGAGAGGTTTAACACGAGCCCTGGAGATGAATCGCCATTCAAGAGATTCCTCTCTTCTTACTTAAAAGTGTAATAATTGCTCTCTATTCTCGGTGATTACATTGTGAAATGTGCATAAATGCAGCCCTTTTTCATAATGCTGACTTACCGACAATTTAATGAAACTCAGACAGTCATTTACATTTAATGAGTTAATATGGCTTTAATATGGAAGCAAATGAAACTTGTTAACTCCTCCCTTTATGTTCTTATAATGTTATAATCTTTGTTTGGTTTGAGAATTGTGAAATGTGATTAGCTTTAGTGAAATGTGAGTTTTGTTAGACGCTGCTGATGGTCGACTGATTTATCTTCCATCATTGGAACAAAACGTGTTGCCAATAAAAAAAAAAGCAGAATAAAATGTAAGAAAAATTAAAGCTGCAAGCAGCGATGAACGGTCCTCCACCCTTGTGCACGTTCAGGCTGCAGTGGAAGCTTGTATGACTTGATGTAGATTCTTCAGAACTGGACATTTAGTGGATGAAACCACCCACGACTCTCTATATCAAACCATTCAAAAGTTATGGTAGAAAGTAGGAACTATCAGATATCGACCAATCAGCTGAAGGGGCGGGGCTAATTTGCACCAATTAAGGTGAAGGAGTCAAAACCGAGTCCGACGACACCACCCACGACTCTCTAAAATTCAAAATGTTCAAAATGGCCGACTTCCTGTTCGGTTTCGGCTTTTCTTTAAGTTGCGACATGATACAGGTGTGTACCGATTTTCGTTCATGTACGTCAAACACAAAGTTCTTTCTGCATGGAGCAATCAGATGAAGGGGGGGTGCGCTTTTTGGCGTCTATCGTCGCCATGGTAACGCTTTTGACTGAGAAAAGAAATGCGCGTCGTCGCAGGATGGAGACGCACATTTTGATGTGTAACACACCCGGGTGCACGTTATGGTTCGGGCGAAGAAGCGGCCGAAGAAATGGCATAAACTGCGCCAAAATTACACGATTAATTCAAAATGGCCGACTTCCTGTTGGGTTTCGGCCATGGCGCCAAGAGACTTTTCTTTAAGTTGCGACATGATACAGGTGTGTACCGATTTTCGTGCATGTACGTCAAACCGTATTGTGGGGCTTGAGGCACAAAGTTTTCTAGGGGGCGCTGTTGAGCCATTTTACCACGCCCATTAATGCAAACCATGAAATATCACATTTATCACCAGGCCTGGCTTGGTGCAAAATTTGGTGACTTTTGGGGCACGTTTAGGGGGAAAAAAGGCCCTAATTTTGTCAGAAGAAAGAATTCCTACAGATACAATAGTAAAGTGCTCGGGCCCTAAATATGAATAAAAAAGCAATTTCTCAAAGATGAAAAAAGAGAAATGTATGAGACACATTCAGCGTACAAAAAGTTACATTTGATCTATTTTCCTAAACGTCTGATTAATTTGTGGTTTTAACCTGAATTTGTTTTATAATCGAACCCAAATGAGTTGTAGTTCTCACGCGAACATAAATCATGTGAACACAACTCATTGAACCATTTGCATCAGAGATATTCAGCGACAATTCAGTAAAGTTCAAGATTACAAGAAAAAACAACAGACGAACTGGCGAGTCGGTCGGGGCAGGGTTTTCTTTTAATCTCTCCGACTGCAGTGAACCTAAAACTAACTAACATAAACGCAAGTAGTATCCATTGTTTACATTTGTTCTTTATTCTTCTGCTGCATTCTTCTTTTTCGTCTCATTGTTTGTTGCTGGCCAATTCAAAAACCGCCTAAAAAGTACTTTCTGGAACCGCAACCGCAGGTTTTTACGGCTTATTTTGATCTTAAAGTAAGTGATAAAGCTTGATTTCATCAATAGCTTAATGTTCCAATGTGGTCTAACATGAGCACTCCTGTATTTTATGTGGTCTATAATCCTGGTTTACTCATCCTCTGAAAAGGCAAGGAGGAAACTGAAACTGTGGCCTAAAGGCTTTGATTTCCAGTTTCCTGCATTAGCGGGTTTAAACTGATTTGCAGCTTTCCTCTTTTCATTCCTTGACCCGGTCAGTGCAGACATATGTCAGCACTGCTGGTTTATTTCCTCACCTTATGGCCCTTTTTTCTCCAATTGGCCCCGTGGGAAATCTCTTGCTGTACCGTATTGACTAGAACCTCATGCTTCAGGAGCGTGGGTCTATTTCTGCTGACTCATAAAAATAATATAGCGTCTGTGCTGACATCGGCTGAATATAATTCTATTAGGGCTCCCATTTGTTGCTGGGTTTTTTGCCGCAGCTTCATTCAGCTGTCTAAATGACCCCTTCATTTATTTTAGTGCCCTGCTGGGAAAGAGGGCACCACCTGAGCACTCGGGATGATGCACCGGAAAACCAAACCATCACAGCTCAAGCGACAGATTGAGCCGAGGCATTTTCCCTCTCTTCCTCCTCCTCTGTTGCTTTTGCCTCCACTTTTGTTGCTAATGCGTGAGACGTTGTCTTGTTCTGAAGATGCAAAATGGGGCTCTCGGCTGCTGGTGCTGCTTTTGGGATGAATTAGAAGGTTGTTTCTGAGTTTTTCTGCCACATAGCTTTGGGATAAACATTACTGCGTGAGTCACAAAGAATGTGTTCAGAAGCAGCATGTGCAAATGAATGGCTTAGCGTGGGCCTTTTCCTCGCCAGTCGATGTGAAGAATGTTGCTTTGTCATTGCGTATCAATGACAAAATCAATTCAATGAGTCCTCTCTGATCCCAGGTTTCATTAACATTAAAGGAGCTGTATGTAAGAGCAATAATAAAACGAATCATAAAATGACCCCGATATGTCAACAGACATTTAAAAATCATGTTCATTTCAAATACTTATGTCACTGACAACAGCACTCAAGCCAGAATATTCCAGTTTAAAAAGAGGAGTTGCAGCCCTCAACTGATGTTTATGTTGAAGCTCCACCCTCCACCTATCTCCCAATCACCAAGTCAGTATTGTTTCTGAAGCTCCACCCTCCACCTATCTCCCAATCACCAAGTCAGTATTGTTTCTGAAGCTCCACCCTCCACCTATCTCCCAATCACCAAGTCAGTATTGTTTCTGAAGCTCCACCCTCCACCTATCTCCCAATCACCAAGTCAGTATTGTTTCTGAAGCTCCACCCTCCACCTATCTCCCAATCACCAAGTCAGTATTGTTCCGGCATCCGGGTTGCCAGCTCGGCTCTAATTTTCGCAGCCATGGCAGCCTACGTTCCTGCTGCATTCTGCAGCCTACCTGGCAACCTCTGGTCGGGGGGAGGAGGGGGAGGGTACACGCTGCTCAACAATATTTTGAAAGTGACTGCAGTACCAGTTTTGGCCATTTCTTACAGACGGCTCCTTTAACTGTTTTCATTTCCATTTGTATTTATTATAAGTATCTCAGCCATCATTTTTGTCCATCGTTCCTGTATGTTCCTGTATGTTTGCAGGCCGGAGCTTCAGGAGCTGCGTGCTTCCACTTGCCTGTGGTCCCCCCACCCCCACCCCCGGTCATCCCGTTGCTGCTTCCACCTGCCTGCTGTGTGCTGCTGACGTCCCCGACTCCCCCAGTCTGGCCTTCGGCAGGAGGGTCCCCCCTTATGATCCAGGTCCTGGTCCAGGTTTCTTCCTCCTAAAGGGGAGTTTTTCTTGCCACTGTTTGGCTTAAGGCTTTTCTCCCACTAGGGGAGTTTTTACCTGAC
>NC_084599.1:42501907-42509407 GCF_033807715.1 Cololabis saira
TATATATATATATACACACATATATATATATATACACACATATATATATATATATATATATATATATATATATATATATATATATATATATATATATATATATATATATATATATATATATATATATATATATATATATACACACATATATATATATATACACACATATATATATATATATACACACATATATATATATATACACACATATATATATATATACACACATATATATATATATATATATATATATATATATATATATATATATATATATATATATATATATATATATATATATATATATATATATATATATATATATATATATATATATATATATATATATATATACACACATATATATATATATACACACATATATATATATATATACACACATATATATATATATACACACATATATATATATATACACACATATATATATATATATATATATATATATATATATATATATATATATATATATATATATATATATATATATATATATATATATATATATATATATATATATATATATATATATAATATATTATTATAGTTGTAATATTTCTGGTTCGTTTTGTTAACTCTGAGCTTTGTTGGTTGGTTTGTTAGTTTGCTGGTGGTTTTGTTCTGAACACTTTTCTCTGTTTCTCATTTCTCTGGGACGTCGGGTCCCTCCGCCGAGACACAACTTTTGCGGTATGCGTTCATTTTTATGTCTAAAAATGATGCGCAGTGCCGACCCAATCAGAAACGGTACAGATATTTTGGGATTTTTTTATATACATAAAAGAAATACATGACTTCACACAATACACGCGCTGGGTGACGCCTCCGCTCCGACGTCGTTGCTACGGCAACCCGTCAGATCAATGATGTGGCCCAGTCTGAACAGAGCCAGATCAGATATGGACACTTGCTAAAAACAGTGTGGACAGTCAGCCCTGAAAATCGGATATGAGAAGGAATCAGATATGAATCAGATTTACCTGCAGTCTGAACGCGGCCCTAGTTTATCGGAATGTGTCCCGGAGCCCTGCAACAATCCATTATGTGGATTCGATTTGCCTTGACTTGATGTTCAGGGGAACCAATCAGGTGTGTGGAATCCCCACTGAGTTTGACGAGTGAAACTGACAGATTTACATTTACATTTCATGATTCAGCAACACGAAATCATTAATTAAATGTGTCATTAATTAATTAAATGCCGTTTTACATTTCATGATTCACACGCAACATGAAATCATTAATTAAATGTCTCATTAATTAATTAAATGCTGAAACAATAAATATATATTTTTACTTAAAATGAATTGTATTTTAATTAATTAATGACATATTTCATTCTAATTTTAATTAATTAATGACACATTTAATTAATTAATGATATATTTAATTCCCAATTTAATTATTTAATGATGTATTTATTTATTTAATTTTGGCACAAAAAATCCTCCATAATATATACATATATATATATATATATATATATATATATATATATATATATATATATATATACAGTTAGGTCCATAAATATTTGGACACTGACACAATTTTCAGTATTCCAGCTCTGTACAACACCACAATGGATTTGAAATGAAACAATCAAGATGTGCTTCAAGTGCAGACTTTCAGCTTTAATTTGAAGGTATTTACATCCAAATCAGGTGAACGGTGTAGGAATTACAACACATTTTATATGTACCTTCCACTTTTTAAGGGACCAAAAGTAATTGGACAACTAACATAATCATACATCAAATTGTCAATTTTTAATATTTTGTTGCAAATCCTTTGCAGTCGATGACAGCCTGAAGTCTGGAACCCATAGACATCACCAGACGCTGGGTTTCGTCCCTGGTGATGCTCTGCCAGGCCTCTGCTGCAGTTGTCTTCACTTCCTGCTTGTTCTTTGGGCATTTTCCCTTCAGTTTTGCCTTCAGCAAGTGAAATGCATGCTCAATCGGATTCAGGTCAGGTGATTGACTTGGCCATTGCAGAACATTTGACTTCTTTGCCTCTTTGGTTGCTTTCGCAGTATGCTTCGGGTCATTGTCCATCTGCATTGTGAAGCGCCGACCAATGAATTTTGAAGCATTTGGCTGAATATGAGCAGATAATATTGCCCGAAACACTTCAGAATTCATTCTGCTGCTTTTGTCAGCTGCCACATCATCAATAAATATAAGAGAAGACTTCACCAGAGGAAATACAGAGGAAATACAGATGGGTTACACAAGGTGTAAACCATTGGTGAGCCTCAAAACAGGAAAGCCAGATTAAAGTGAACAGTTCCTTCCCTTCTCCATACTCTTCTCTTTCCATCATTGTGGTACAAGTTGATCTTTGTCTCATCTGTCCATAAGATGTTGTTCCAGAACTGCATTGGCTCTTTTAGACGTTTCTTAGCTAACTTTAATCTGGCCTTCCTGTTTTTGAGGCTCACCAATGGTTTACACCTTGTGTAACCCATCTGTATTTCCTCTGTATTTCCTCTGGTGAAGTCTTCTCTTATATTTATTGATGATGTGGCAGCTGACAAAAGCAGCAGAATGAATTCTGAAGTGTTTCGGGCAATATTATCTGCTCATATTCAGCCAAATGCTTCAAAATTAATTGGTCGGCGCTTCACAATGCAGATGGACAATGACCCGAAGCATACTGCGAAAGCAACCAAAGAGGCAAAGAAGTCAAATGTTCTGCAATGGCCAAGTCAATCACCTGACCTGAATCCGATTGAGCATGCATTTCACTTGCTGAAGGCAAAACTGAAGGGAAAATGCCCAAAGAACAAGCAGGAAGTGAAGACAACTGCAGCAGAGGCCTGGCAGAGCATCACCAGGGACGAAACCCAGCGTCTGGTGATGTCTATGGGTTCCAGACTTCAGGCTGTCATCGACTGCAAAGGATTTGCAACAAAATATTAAAAATTGACAATTTGATGTATGATTATGTTAGTTGTCCAATTACTTTTGGTCCCTTAAAAAGTGGAAGGTACATATAAAATGTGTTGTAATTCCTACACCGTTCACCTGATTTGGATGTAAATACCTTCAAATTAAAGCTGAAAGTCTGCACTTGAAGCACATCTTGATTGTTTCATTTCAAATCCATTGTGGTGTTGTACAGAGCTGGAATACTGAAAATTGTGTCAGTGTCCAAATATTTATGGACCTGACTGTATATACCAAAAATTATATAGATTTTTTCGTATAACACTGACGATTTACGCCTGTACTTTGGGTTATTTGTGTTGTGGAAATCGAAAAGACCAATAAACTAAACTAAACTAATCGGAAAAGTAGTCACAAATGTAAAAGCTTTATTTTTATCATGTGAAATGATTATTTTGCAGAGAATGTGTATTTCTTTGGAGCCCGGCGCGCGGCTCGACCACACGCTGTTCATCAGCTCCTGTCAAAAGCTTTTCTGGGTAACATCAGTGTTCTCTCGGCCGCCAGCTGAGCAAACGCAGGCTGGAATCGATATTTGCGTGGAGTTTCCAGATGAATCTAGGTGTATTATACCTTTTGTTTTATATGCATTAATCATTTTGTATTTATAGGTGCTTTTGAATTGTAATATCCCGAGCTTAAACACATCTGTGTTGTTTTAGTTTTAGTTTTTTCCGCTGAGGTAATGCAGGAGCAGCACGTTTGGCTTCACAAGAGATGAGGGCAGGAAAGGTCCTTTTCTCTTTCAACCCACTACTCTGAGTGCGCCGGCTTATCGATCCGAGGGCGCTGGAAACCTCGGCAGAGACATATGTCCCTCCAACTCATCATGCACCCTGGTTTCCATGGCAACCTTAGGCTCATTGCTCGCCTCGGTCTTGAAGCAGCTTTGCAGGATTCACCTCAGAGACAGAGGTGTGGCAGTCAGTGCGTTTACATGGGGAGTTTAATTCCTCTTTCATTCAGAATTTAAATTAAATCAGATTTAAAATGAGTAAAAATGACCATGTAAACACCTAATTCCCAATGAAAATGGCCATTCCGAATTAAACTTAATTCAAAAGTAAGTGGCTGTTTTATTTTGTACGACGGAGTATTAGGGCCAAACTAAGACAAAAATTACGAGAATAAAGCCATAATATAATGAGAATAAAGTCGTAAAATTACGAGAATAAAGTCATAATGTTGCGAGAATAAAGTCGTAATAGAATAAAGTCATAATATTACGAGAATAAAGTTTTAATATTACGAGAATAAAGTTTTAATATTACGAGAATAAAGTCGTAATATTACGAGAATAAAGTCGTAATATTATGAGAATAAAGTCGTATTATGAGAATATAATAACTCTAACAGGAAGAGTGTGTTAAAATGAGGAATATTGAGGATCTTGTGAAGTTATATTTATATATTTATAATATATTTAATATTACGACTTTATTCTCATATTATTATGACTTTATTCTCGTAATTTCCATTTTTTTTGTCTTAGTTTGGCCCTAATACTCCGTCGTAATTTTGATTTTAAATCCGAATAGAATAATTCTGCGATCATGTTTACACTCATTCCTCTTTAAATTAATTCCGGTCTTTCTTTCTGCTCGTTCCCTCGCCCGTCTGTCTCCATGACGCTTATATTCCACTGGGCTGGTTTTCCAAACAAAGTTTCAAGATGGCAGCACGCAGTAAACGCTGGTCAAGAGCAGAGAACATTTATTTAATAAATAGCTTGGAGGACCTGTACTGCAAAAACTCTTAACAATCTTAACAAGAATATTTGTCTTATTTCTAGTTAAAATGTCAAAAAAATCTGATTACACTTAAAACAAGACTCATCACTGGAAAAAAAAAATAAAAAATTTTCACCTGTTTCAAGTAGAGTTTCACTTAAAATAAGTAGAAAAATCTGCCAGTGGAACAAGATTTTTGTGCTTGTAATGAGAAGATAAATCTTCCCACTGGCAGATTTTCTACTTATTTCAAGGGAAAATTTATTTGAAACAGGTGAAAATGGTCAAATAAGTTATTTTTCTGGTAATGACTCTTGTTTTAAGTGCAATGAGATTTTTTTTTACTAAAAATGAGACATTTTAACTAGAAATAAGACAAATATTCCTGGTAAGATTTTGAGTTTTTGCAGTGTGGAAATAATTAACCCCTCCTTGAACCGCCACCTTACCGTGGTGGAGGGGTTTGAGCACCCGAATGATCCTAGGAGCTATGTTGTCCGGGGCTTAATGCCCCTGGTAGTGTCTCCCAAGGCAAACAGGTCCTAGGTGACGGGTCAGACAAAGAGCGGTTCAAAGCCCCTTATGAAGAAGAAAACAGGAAGGAAGTGTACGTCGCCCGGACTGGCGTTACCGGGGCCCCACCCTGGAGCCAGGCCTGGGGTCGGGGCTCGCAGGCGAGCGTCTGGTGGCCGGGTCTTGGCCCACGGGACCCGGCCGGGCGCAGCCCGAAAGAGCGACGTGGGCCCGCCCTCCCGTAGGCCCACCACCCGCGGGAGGGTTCATAAGGGGAAGGTGCTGTGTGATTTGGGTGGCAGCCGTGGGCGGGGCCCCGGCGACCCAATCCCCGGACGACGACTCTGGCTTTAGGGACATGGAATGTCACCTCGCTGGGGGGGAAAGAGCCTGAGCTTGTGCGTGAGGTTGAGAGATACCGGCTAGAGATAGTCGGGCTCACCTCCACGCACAGCCTGGGCTCTGGAACCCAACTCCTTGAGAGAGGTTGGACTCTCTTCCACTCTGGAGTTGCCCAGGGTGAGAGGCGGCGGGCTGGTGTGGGCTTGGTTATAGCTCCCCAGCTCAGCCGCTATGTGTTGGAGTTCTCCCCGCTTAACGAGAGGGTCGCTTCCCTGCGCCTTCGGGTCGGGGATAGGTCTCTCACTGTCGTTTCGGCCTACGGGCCGAACGGCAGTGCAGAGTACCCGGCCTTCCTGGAGGCCCTGGGAGGGGTGCTGGAAAGTGCCCCAACTGGGGACTCCATCGTTCTGTTGGGGGACTTCAACGCTCACGTGGGCAGCGACAGTGTTACCTGGAGAGGTGTGATTGGGAGGAACGGCCTCCCCGATCTGAACCCGAGCGGTGTTTTGTTGTTGGACTTCTGTGCTAGCCACAGTCTGTCCATAACGAACACCATGTTCGAGCATAAGGGTGTCCATCAGTGCACGTGGCACCAGGACACCCTAGGCCGGAGGTCAATGATCGACTTTGTTGTCGTTTCATCTGACCTCCGGCCGTATGTCTTGGACACTCGGGTGAAGAGAGGGGCTGAGCTGTCAACTGATCACCACCTGGTGGTGAGTTGGATCTGCTGGCAGGGGAGGAAGCTGGTCAGACCTGGAAGACCCAAGCGTATCGTGAGGGTCTGCTGGGAACGTCTGGCAGATTCCCCTGTTAGGGAGGTCTTCAACTCCCACCTCCGGGAGAGCTTTGACTGGATTCCGAGGGAGGCCGCAGACATTGAGTCCGAATGGACCATGTTCTCCACTTCCATTGTTGACGCGGCCGTCCGGAGCTGCGGCCGTAAGGTCTCCGGCGCCTGTCGCGGCGGCAATCCCCGAACCCGGTGGTGGACACCGGAAGTAAGGGATGCCGTCAAGCTGAAGAAGGAGTCCTACCGAGCCTGGCTAGCTCGGCGGACTCCCGAGGCAGCTGACGGGTACCGGCAGGCCAAGCGGACTGCAGCCCGGGCGGTCGTGGAAGCAAAAACTCGGGTCTGGGAAAAGTTTGGGGAGGCCATGGAGGAGGACTACCGGTCGGCCTCGAGGAAATTCTGGCAAACCATCCGGCGCCTCAGGAGGGGGAAGCAGTGCTCCGCCAACACTGTTTACAGTGGAGGAGGGGAGCTGTTGACATCGACTGGGGACATCGTCGGGCGGTGGAAGGAATACTTCGAGGATCTCCTCAATCCCACTGACATGCCTTCCGTCGAGGAAGCAGAGGCTGAGGATTCAGAGGTTGATTCATTCATTACCCAAGCTGAAGTCACTGAGGTAGTTCGGAAGCTCCTCAGTGGCAAGGCACCGTGGGTGGATGAGATCCGCCCTGAGTACCTCAAGTCTCTGGATGTTGTTGATGTGGCTGACACGCCTCTGCAGCATCGCGTGGCAGTCGGGGACAGTGCCTCTGGACTGGCAGACTGGGGTGGTGGCCCCTCTCTTCAAAAAGGGGGACCGGAGGGTGTGTTCCAACTACCGGGGAATCACACTCCTCAGCCTCCCGGGGAAAGTCTATTCCAGGGTGCTGGAGAGGAGAATTCGGCCGATAGTCGAACCTCGGATTCAATAGGAACAATGCGGTTTTCGCCCTGGCCGTGGAACGCTGGACCAGCTCTACACCCTCCGCAGGGTGCTCGAGGGCGCATGGGAGTTTGCCCAACCAGTCCACATGTGTTTTGTGGACTTGGAGAAGGCTTTCGACCGTGTCCCATGTGGCATCCTGTGGGGGGTGCTCCGAGAGTATGGGGTCGGAGGCCCTCTGCTGAGGGCTGTACGATCCCTGTATGACCGGAGCAGGAGCTTGGT
>NC_084599.1:42514407-42642866 GCF_033807715.1 Cololabis saira
ACTTTTTGGGATGGCTGTTGTCATGACGTCGGGATCTGTCTCTGTGTGACTGAGAACGAGTACAGTATGTCAGGCCTGCTGTCAGGCTGGTGTGGTGAGGACCCAGATGCAGGAGAGAGAGTGGGAGGCTCAAAAAACAAGGATTTATTAACAAAAAGGCAAGAACCAAAAACAAAGCGCTGCTTAGCAGGATCAAAACTCACAGGAAGAGGGATCAAAAAACTGGAGCACATGGAGGGAAGCACAGTACGGAACCACAAGGAGTAAGTAAGTAAGTAAGTAAAGTTTATTTATATAGCACCTTTCACAGATATAAAATCACAAAGTGCTTTACATTAAAAGAAGGCACACAAATTAAAAAGAGATTAAAAATAAAAGATACCAATAGTATACATATATATAAAAACCTAAATAAAATTAACAAGGTACAGAAAACAGCACTGGGCTGCCATGTTAAAAACATAGCCGCAACGCACATTAAAAACATAGCAGCAACGCAGAGACACAATAAATGAGCGGTTAACCAAAAGCCTGTCTGAATAAAAACGTTTTCAGCTGCTTCATAAAGCCTTCACATGAGTCTAGAGAACGCAGTTGTGAAGGGAGAGCATTCCATAATTTTGTCGCTACAGCTTGAAAAGCACGGTCACATCTGGATTTATAACGAGTTTGAGGGACAGACAGTAACGATTGGTGTGCTGATCTAAGAGCCCGATTTGGCGCATAAGGTAGGAGGAGGTCCGCGATGTATTGTGGTGTTTGGCCATGCAAAGCTCTGAAAGTTAGCACCAGTATTTTAAAATGGATGCGAAATTTAATGGTGAAGAGAGGATAAAATTGGAGTGATGTGTGTTCTCTTATTATTACTAGTTAAGGAGCAAGGGAATGACAAGACCAGATATACACAGGGGAGACACAACGAGACACAACGAGACACAGGTGCAGACAATCAGGGCAGATGGGACACAGGCAAGGCAAAACAGAAACTCAAAGACTGGGGGGAATGTCAGACCCTGACACAGTACGGTGATTGATTGATTGATTTAATTGTTTATTTCGAACACATAAGGGAAAAATATAAAATTTTAAAACAAATTCAAAACATACAGAAAAAAAGCAACAACAAAAACGTAATACAAACAGGGAAAAAAAAACAGTGTCCGAAAAGGAGCAGGTAGAAGTAAAACTTATTTAACTCTGCCCCTTTGTTACCTCTATTATAAATTAAACATAAATATTAATAATAAATAGCTGCTAATTTACTCTATTAGGCTACAGATTTTCCCATTGGTTGAGCCTTTGCACTTAACCAGCTAACAAACACAATCTTTCCTTAACATAACTCCTCAATCAATTAACTTCCAAGAATTTCCTTTTTGTACCGTTTTTTTAATTGATTTATATTTGTACATTGCTTCAACCCATCACCAACCCATTCCATAGATCCACTCCAACAACTGAGATACACATGCTTTTCCTTTTACAATCAACACATTGTTTTTTTAAATTACATTTTAACTCCCCTCCCTGTCACAAAACATTTTCTGTAAATTGCCTGGAAGTGAATCAGTTCTCGCTTTGAATATTTGTTTACTCATCCTCTTATTTCTTCGGATAAAAGAAAACAAAGAAAAACAACCTTCTAGATTTCAGATAATTAACATGATAGATTGACTTCTATATTTGGACCCTTTATATACAGTAGATAACCTCATTACGGTTTCCATGCATAGTGTAGCTCAATAGATACACATGAGGTTCTTGTTTGCATTGGTCTTATGATTTAGTAAAGGAACTGATCATTTCATAGAGCATGAAAAGAAAAACAGCAGAACATTTTAATGACATGGGTCGTTCAACCATGGTGGTGAAATGCAGACATGAACTGGATGGAGACATGAAGTTTCTCTCAGAGATGGAGGTAAGATCTGGTTCTTCTCCTTTTAGTCAGGCGTTGAGGGACTCCTCCCATTCTCAGTCACCTAATGTGTATTTCTTTACGTGGCCTGTCCCACTGCCAGTAACTCCCTTCTCTGACCTCAAACAAGAAGGTCAAGTGTATTTCAGTTCTCCTTGGCTTGGAAGATTGTGTCCGTAACTCAAGAAGTCGTAAACCAGGCCGGGGTCACTATACGCTTAGAATTGAGACGTGACCATGAAACACTGCTATGACTCCATCACAAGATCTGTGGCTCTGTAAAGTGACCTCTTTTAAGACATGACAAGTGCATTTTAGTCAAGCTAATATGTTTGACTAAAATGCAAATTGTATTGAATCTTCACCTTGATACGATAAGTCTTACCGTGATAGTAATGACACTTACAATGCCAGTGATGCCAGCGGAGACAGGACAAATATAATTTAAGAGGAAGGATCATCCAGAAGAAGGATAGCTGTTTGGCGGTAAAAGGACGAGGTGACAGGACATGAATAGCCCAGTGCATCATGGGAGCTCCACCAACAGTCCAAGAAGGCTCATGTCACGCCGAACCAACAATCTAATGGTTCTTTCCCACTAGGGGTCTAACGAGCCGAGTAGATACTTTTCTGTAACTATTCTGCCGAGGTTCTAAGCGGCTGAGTCGGGCTGTGATGTCATCACACTACAGACCACCGATTGGTCGGGGGGTTGGAGTCAGACGTCTGAGTCAGGACTGTGACGGCGGATTCTTGTTCATTTTATTCCACCAGCAACGGCAGCAAAAGTCTGTTTGGTGATCCAACTCTGAGGTGCAGATGTTCATAAACCTGGTGGAATTTTTAGGTTTTTTAATTATCTGACATGTTTCGGCAATTGCTTTCAAGGCGAAGGCCGTCAAAGTCAAAAAATGGTGTGTGTGACCCGCCATCTATCAGCTGATGTCAAAAGGAGGCGGGACTCACCTGTCAGATTTGACAGGGGAGTCTCCTGTCCGTTCAACAATCTCCATTTCCATTTCCAATCTCCATTAACTCCAAATTTACAATAGAAATAAACATATTTACAGCCTGGTTCATTGCTAAAAGATGTGTCAGATTACTACAGAAGAGTATTAAGGCCAGGCAGGATAAAAATAATATTTTAGAGGAGGAAGATTTTTCATTATGCACTTTGAGAAAAAAGTCGAAATGTCGAGGAAAAAGTCGAATTGTCGAGATTAATGTTTCAACGTTATTCATGAAGTTGTATTTCAACTTTATTCTCGAAATTTCGACTTTATTCACGAAATTTCGACTTTATTCTTGAAATTGCATTTCAACATTAATCTTGACATTTCGACTTTTAATTCTCGACATTTCGACTTTTTTCTGGAAGTGCACAATTAAAAAAAAATCTCCCCCCCTCAAATATTTTTTCTCCTGCATGGCCCTGATACTCTTCCGTAGATTACACAACTAAAACTCTAAAACTCTATTAATACCCGAAACTAAACCAAATGGATGAGAATGAACAGTTTCAAGACAGGGACTGTCCAAGAAGTCAGTTTTTGGATTTGGTAGTCTTTGTTTTTTTTATTTTTTGGTCTTAACACAAACAATAGGATAAAATTAAATGTAAATAAATATGGGTCTGTATTCAGCCAGAAGTGAAATAAAAATTATTTCAATCAGAGATTGTATCACCGTCTCATAGTTTGAAATCCAGCTGTTTGTGGCTTATTGTCCATGAGCCATTCTGACGGACAACGTAAAGACAGATCCCCCCCCCCCCCTTTAAATGCAGTACTTAACTTGAGAGAGGGCTGAAAATAGATTGAGGTTCTTTGTGCAGCTACAGATGAGCAGATGAGAGTGCACTTAACGGCAAGGATGAAATGAGCAACATTTTCATCCCTGTCTCTGCAAATGTACATCATGAAAGGTGTTTATATGAACGGTAACATTGACTATGGCGTGTTCACTTTATATCCCAGCACTATCTTTAGAAAAATCACATAACACATTTTTGACACATAAATAAAAATAAATAGGCTTAAAAAGACCCAAGCCGAAGCAAAGGCTCTCAGTTCAGATGGCCTCCCTAACCAGCAGCACCTCGCAAAGGTTGATTTTTATTTAGTAAACATTAACAAACTTTTTTTTAGCTTAAGGAAAAGTCTCAAAACAATTTTGAAGGTTCCTTATAATTGAAAAAAGTCACAAAAAGACATGTGTTAAAAAAGACATCATTGGCAGAGTGGCTCCTCTTTCAGTCCCACGGTAATTGCATCTGTTCCTTCAGGTTATAAACAAGACCTCCTCCTTCAAGTAACAAATAATCCACATATATTTTCACACAGATCTATATTTGAATAGCTATTGTTAGGGAGCAGAACATGTTCCTTTTTTTTATGCATTGGCTGATATTTTCCAGAAACTCAGGTACTAGCTAAGTCTGGGGTCTTTGCATCACGCTCAAACACACTCTTTTGCACAGATCACTAAAATGACAACAACTGTTGGGCTATTCAGAGGAGAGCGTGGTGCTCATCTCTGCCTTATCGGGGGTACAACTGTAAACTTCGGAGCTGCCCAAATAAATGCCAGTGTTACCTCTACATCCACATGTGCTATACGCCGAGAATGAGAATGAGGACCACTTACTAATCTCCCCAATATCTCATTATTGTAGCTGCCCCAAGTAGTAGACACGAGGCCTGAGGTCATGGTTAAGAACGTCGTCAAGAGATGGCGTTGCATGGAAAAAAAATAAAAAAGACACCTTACCCGATGACCTTCGACCCCCTGTGGGAGTTTTGGCTCCAAGACTTATGGCCAATCCCAATACACCCCTACTTTCTACCACTAGCCCTCACTCACTACCACTAGCCCTAAAAATAGGTAGGGCCCTTGTAATCTTCCCTAGGGATTGGGACACCACTTGCTACGTCACTGCGTGGTTTACGTTCGGGTACGTAAGCGACTGCGTAGTTACGTTTGCACAAACGTCACACCATATCAGGAAGCCCAGAGATAAAAGCTGTTTTAATTTCCGCTGTTATTATGCCACTTTATTAAGTTTTTATATTTTTTCAGGCTTAAAAGTAACCGTTAAGATCCCCAACCTGGGCTCAGTTTATCCAAATAACGCCTGTTAAGAAATTTGCTCCGACGTTTTCAGGATGAGAAGAGCCGCCGGCTCGGGAGCTGATTTATGGTTCCGCGTTACATTGACGCAGGGCCTAAGGCGTAGGTTACGCGGCGACGCGCACCGTACGGTGCACGTCGCCGCGTAACCTACGCCGTCCATCAGCGACTCAACCCTAGATAAAATGGGAAGGCGCACTTTCAAACCGATTCACGTGGAGAGACCGATTCAGAAAACAGTCATCCACAAGACTCCATCTTATACTCTTATACTCTCTCTCAGTCCATTAGTTGGCCAATATTCAGACAGTATTTGGATTAATGTTTCTATGCAGTATGTACTGTAAGTCTTTCTAAGTTCTAAGAAATCACTTGTGATTTGGTGGGAGTGTAACTGTAACTGTTAGTTTAGATTTGTTTATCCTCCCGTTTTTTGGTTCCTACCTGTAATTCAGTATTCCTAGAGGCGGAACTAATTATTGTAGACCGAGTTTCCGCACGACACAATTAATTGACACGAAAAATGGCGCGAACAAAGCAAACAATAGATGAGCTTTCTAACAAAGTTTACAGATAAAAGAAATAAATACTTAAGGAAGGAAAAAGGATAAAAATACAGAAGAAGCAAGCATGTAGTTAGTTCTTTTTTAGTTTTATTTGGATCCCCATTAGTAACAGCAAAACTGCAGCTATTCTTCCTGGGGTCCGACACATAATGCACAGCACATTAAAACAAAAAATTAAAAGCAGACCTAAAGAGGTAGCATATAAAAAAAGACAGGAAAAACTGAATATACACATATATATACACACTTACCCATATACTATCTACATTATTTATTTATTTAATAATAATTAAATACGTTTTATATGTATCTATTCAAGAGATGTTTCTTTACTAATAATTTGAATTATTTTATGTTAATAGTTTGCTTAAAGCTTAAAGTAGATGGAACCTGATGCAAAATTTTAAGGGCTTGTTAAGAAACTGAAAATAAAACATATATATTCAACATTACAATCAATCACAGGATCCAAATGCAGTCTTGAACATGTTATTGGGAAGAGAAGCGTGTATCCAGCCTAGTTTAAGTCATATTTGTTATGGCTAGTGAGTGTGACCCAAGCGCACAGCAACGAGGAGACGTAAGTTTGGTGAAGCCCGTGGGCGTATTTATTTAAGAGGCCAAAAGCAGTGATGAGGAAGTTGGAGTGGGGTGTGGGCTCCGCAGGTGACCGCAGCTCAGCGTAGAAATCCAGAGAACTGAGGAGAAGAGAAGAACGGGGTCAGTGGTGAAAAAACCACAGCAGGAGAAAAACAAAGGCTGCAACTGCATGAAGCTAACAGCTTAGCAATAGCTGTGAGGCTAAATAGTTCTGCTATAACTTTAGAGAGCTAAACTGTAGGCTGGCCTGTAGTACTTTACCATACGTGTAGACAGGTGAAGCTCTGGCGAGGAATGAAGTGCAGACTGGGTCTTTATACTGGCAGTGGTTGATTGTAGATTGGCAGGCTGGTGTGAAGATTGGTGAGGGACATCAGGTGTGCTGAGCTGAGCCATGGAGCAATCAGTGAGGGGGGAGGGGTGGATGTGAAGGTGAAGAGGAGCGAGCCGTAACAGGACCCCCCCTCCGAGGGGCGCCACCTGGCGACCGTCCGGGAGCGTCGGGGTTAGCCCGGTAGAAGTCCCGCAGGAGAGAGGGATCCATGATGAGCTTCCTGGAGATCCAGCAGCGTTCTTCTGGGCCGTAACCCACCCAATCCGCCAGGTACTGGAACCCACGACCCCGCCGCCGCACCTTCAGCAGCCCTCTAACAGTCCACTGGGGATGACCGTCGACCATCTGAGGAGGCGGAGGGGCTGGGGCGGAGGGCATGAGAGGGCTTGAGGAGACAGGCTTGACCTTGGACACATGAAACACGGGATGCACATGCTTCATGGAGACCGGAAGCTTGAGACGCACAGCCGCTGGACTCAGGACGTGGTCAATCTCGAAGGGACCGACATACCGCGGAGCCAGCTTCCTGGAGGATACCTGGAGCGGTAGATCGGCAGAGGAGAGGTAGACCTGTTGTCCGGCCTGGTACACCGGTGCCGGAGTGCGGCGACGGTTGGCCCCACGGCAGGAGCGCTTATTGGAGCGTACCAAGGCAGCGCGAACCTCCTTCCACACCCGCCGACATCGCCGGAAGTTGGCCTGGACAGAGGGGACAGAGGCCTCAGACTCCTGGAGAGAGAAGAGTGGGGGTTGGTAACCCAGTGATGCCTCAAACGGAGACGTCCCAGTGGCGGAGCAGGTCAGGGTGTTGATTGAGTATTCCACCCAGGGTAGATCCTTGCTCCAGGAGGTGGGATGGAGAGCGGAGACGCAGCGAAGGGCAGACTCCAAACTCTGGTTGGTCCGTTCCGCCTGGCCATTGGTCTGTGGGTGGTACCCTGAGGAGAGGCTTACAGTGGCGCCGATCTCCCTACAGAAGGCTCGCCAGACCTGGGACGTGAATTGGGGCCCCCGGTCAGAAACAATGTCACTGGGAAGTCCATGGAGCCGGAATACATGCTGGGTGAGGAGTTCAGCTGTCTCAGCCGAGGACGGGAGCTTAGGAAGTGCTACCAGGTGAACAGCCTTGGAAAACCGGTCCACTACGGTGAGAATGACGGTGTTTCCATGGGAAGGGGGAAACCCGGACACGAAGTCCAAGGAGATGTGAGACCAAGGACGACTGGGCACAGGAAGAGGACGTAGAAGTCCAGCTGGTGGCTGATGTGACGCCTTGGCTCTGGAGCAGGTGGCACAGGCAGCGACAAACTCCCGGACGTCAGCTCTCATGGACGGCCACCAAAACCGCCGGCTCAGGAAGGAGAGGGTCCGTTGGAATCCGGGATGGCAAGCAAACTTGCTGGTATGGCCCCACAGCAGCACTTGAGACCGCACCGACTGGGGAACGAAGAGGCGGCGAGGAGGACAGTCGTCCGGCACGGGTTCAGCACGTTGGGCCCGTTTGACCTCTGCCTCGATGTTCATCGTGACCACCCCTATGACACGAGAAGCAGGGATAATGGGCTCAGGCTCGGACGAGGACTTCTCAGGTGCGTGGAGTCGGGACAAAGCATCAGCCTTAGTGTTACTGGAGCCAGGTCTGTAGGTAAGGATATAGTTGAACCTATCCAGGAACTGTGCCCATCTTGCCTGACGAGAGTTAAGGCGCTTGGCAGCCCGGATGAAGGTTAGATTCTTGTGATCAGACCAGACAACTGTGGGCTCCTCCACGCCCTCAAGCCAGTGGCGCCATTCCTCAAAGGCTGCCACCACGGCTAGCAGCTCTCTATTCCCGATATCGTAGTTCTCCTCTGCTGAACTAAACCGACGGGAGAAGAAAGCACAGGGGTGTAGCTTCTGGTCCTCTGCTGACCGTTGGGACAAGACAGCCCCTATGCCTACCTCTGAAGCGTCTACCTCCACTATGAAAGGCCTGGAGGGGTCAGGATGGAGGAGGACTGGGGCTGTGGTGAAGTGCTTCTTGAGGGCAGCAAAGGCGGCGTCGGCAGAAGGTGTCCAGATGTAGGGACGTTGAGTAGAGGTGAGTTGAGTAAGGGGGGCAGCTATGCGGCTGTAGTTCCGAATAAAACGCCGATAGAAGTTTGCAAATCCTAGGAAACCTTGGAGCTGTCTGCGGGTGGTGGGTTGAGGCCAGTCGACGACTGCTTGAACCTTGCGGGGGTCAGGACGAATGCAGCCGTCCTCAACAATGAGTCCTAGGAACTCCACAGAAGGTGAGTGAAAGACACACTTCTCAGCCTTAATGAAAAGGCGGTTCTCCAAGAGGCGTTGAATGACCATGCGGACATGCTGGACATGTTCCTGGAGGCCCCGGGAGAACACAAGGATGTCATCCAGGTAGAGGACCACGAATACCTCTAGCATGTCCCTGAGCACGTCATTCATAAGAGCCTGGAAGACTGCGGGTGCGTTGGTGAGTCCAAAGGGCATGACCAAATATTCGTAGTGTCCACGGGGGGTTTTGAAGGCGGTCTTCCACTCATCCCCCTCACGGATACGCACAAGGTGGTACGCATTCCGGAGGTCCAACTTGGTGAAGATGGTAGCACCAACGAGGGGTTCGAAGTTGGAGCTCATGAGGGGGAGAGGGTATTTGTTCTTGATTGTGATGTTGTTGAGCTGCCGGTAGTCTATGCAGGGCCTCAGATCCCCACCCTTCTTCTTGACGAAAAAGAACCCTGCTCCCACCGGAGATGTGGAAGGGCGAATAAGACCCTCAGCCAGACAGTCATTTATGTAACGGTCCATAGCCGCCTTCTCAGGTAGAGAGAGATTGTAGAGGCGACTCACTGGAAGTTGGGCGTCAGGACGGAGCTCAATGGCACAGTCGTAAGGTCGGTGGGGAGGAAGGGTGCAGGCGCGTTCCTTACTGAAGGCCACTGCCAAGTCGTGGTACTCAGCGGGAACCTTGGTGAGATCAGGAGGAACAGGACTGGGCCGCTTAACCGGGGAAGGCGTCTGGGCGGACCGAAGGCAGCGGGCATGGCAGGGAATGCTCCAGCTGAGAATGCGGCCCGAGCTCCAACAGACGTGAGGGGTGTGGAGCTCCAGCCAAGGTCTGCCTAAGATGAATGGCATATCAGGAGAGTTGATAATGTAGGGGCGGATGTTTTCCACATGGTTACCAGAGACCGTGAGGGTGAGTGAGTCGCACCGGTGGGTGACGGGCCCCATAGGGTGTCCATCCAAAGCGAATGCTGAGAGTGACCTCTCCAGAGGTGCAATGGGGAGACCCACCTCCATGGCGTAGCGATGGTCAATAAAGCTCTCATCAGCCCCAGAGTCGATCAGCGCCGGAGTGGTGAGCGTCCCTCCCTGCCAGGCAAGAGTGACAATGAACCTGGCCTTACTGGAGAGGGACTGGGGGTTAACCAAGCGGCTCACTCGGAACCCCCGAGCGGGTGAGCCCTGTCTTTTGACTGCCGAGCTGAGGAGGCTCTGGAAGACAGGATGATCAAGGCTGACCGGAGGTGGAGCGAGTGGCCTGGATACATTACGACTGTGGTGAGCCCTCTCTCGCTTGCGCTCCCGGTGACGTTCATCAAGAGAAATGGAGAGGGAGATAAGCTCGTTCAAGGTACTAGGCCTCTCTCTACCGGCTAAGGCGTCCTTCACAGGCTCTGCCAAGCCCCGCCGGAAAGCACTGAATAATGCGGCCTCGTTCCATTTGCAGCGAGCTGCAAGGATGCAAAACTCTGTGGCATACTCTGCCACAGAGACAGAACCCTGCTGGAGGGCGGAAAGAGCTGAATCGGCATCCTGCCCATGGACATCATGATCGAAAACAGTCTTAAATTCCTCAATAAAGGCTGCATAGTCTTGCATATAGGGTGCAGAGCCCTCTCGACTAGCCATAACCCACCGACGAGCCTGCCCCGTGGTCAGATTAGCAATGTAAGCTATGCGAGCAGTGGCAGTGGAATACATGCTAGGTTGTAGATCAAAAACGTACTCACACTGCATTATGAACTCCCGACAGAGAGCGAATGACCCATCGTAGAGAGCCGGAGCAACAAGATGGGGCTCCCGTGGGGGAGGCGTGTCTGGCTCAGGGACTAAGTTGGGCCTGGGCGCTGGAATCGGAGGAGCTGAGGACGGAGCGGTCTGTGCTATGAGAGCGGCGACCTGGTCAGTGAGGGCCTGGACTGAGGTGGCGAGACGGCTGACCTGGGTCTGCTGGGAAGAGGCCTGGGCCTGCTGAGCACTTGAAACCGCTTGGAGATCAGTCTTCATGTTTGCAATGACCGTAGAGGCCTCGGATAGCAGACGAGAGTGTTGAGCCAATTTAGCCTCCTGGGCCTGAAGCGGGGTCAAGGGCGGAGTCCTATCCGTCATGCTGGCTGGGTCACTTTGGCCAGAGCTTACTGTTATGGCTAGTGAGTGTGACCCAAGCGCACAGCAACGAGGAGACGTAAGTTTGGTGAAGCCCGTGGGCGTATTTATTTAAGAGGCCAAAAGCAGTGATGAGGAAGTTGGAGTGGGGTGTGGGCTCCGCAGGTGACCGCAGCTCAGCGTAGAAATCCAGAGAACTGAGGAGAAGAGAAGAACGGGGTCAGTGGTGAAAAAACCACAGCAGGAGAAAAACAAAGGCTGCAACTGCATGAAGCTAACAGCTTAGCAATAGCTGTGAGGCTAAATAGTTCTGCTATAACTTTAGAGAGCTAAACTGTAGGCTGGCCTGTAGTACTTTACCATACGTGTAGACAGGTGAAGCTCTGGCGAGGAATGAAGTGCAGACTGGGTCTTTATACTGGCAGTGGTTGATTGTAGATTGGCAGGCTGGTGTGAAGATTGGTGAGGGACATCAGGTGTGCTGAGCTGAGCCATGGAGCAATCAGTGAGGGGGGAGGGGTGGATGTGAAGGTGAAGAGGAGCGAGCCGTAACAATATTTATCCGACTAATTACAGCAGTTTGTTTATCTGCACGACACGTCTTCATCATAGACAACATTTTAACTATTTCAATTTGATTGTAAATTGATTATAACAAATTTGATTTTATTTGAAAGGAACAAATTAGGTGTCACTGGATCTAAACTGCCTTTTGATGTGAATCGGTGCTATTCAAATAAATGTAACAGAATTTAATGAAATATATCAAAGTTCATTTTGTTTCATTTTTAAAAATGAAACAAATTTGAAGTTTGAAGAAACTTTCATACTGAAATAGCGAATCCCCACGATGAAGTCAAAGTAATTCCAGCCTTTGATACTCAAGGAATGGCGTTACTTTAATTTACTGGCATCGGATTCTGTTCTTTAAAATCCAATTTCAATCTGATTTACTTTTGGCCCTAACTTTTTTTTTTCTTTTGAGAGTGAAAGAAAAAAAATGTTTTGAATTGTAAATTGTAAAGCATTACTGTCATAGTACAGAGTAACAGCTTAGCATTCTCTGGGTTGTGATGGCTGTCTTGAGGATTAGACTCATCAGTAAGCCTTAATGCCAAACAGGTAAAGCCCAAAAACCACAAAGTAGGATTGCAGCAGATAAAACTGTACAGCAGGCAGATTTAATGTATTCGTGCGAGCAACATTTGCAAACCACTTTAAGACTCCAGCTCCCTCAAATGTATTTTTAGCTTGTTTATCTAAGTGTTCTTTGACTTTTTTTTCCGAGCTCACTTCAAACGTGGTGAAAGACGGGCGGGTGTAAAGAAAGTAAACAGGGTTTTATCTTCTGTCCAAGGACTTTTTAAAACTTTTTCAACAAGACTTTGACAGTGCCTCTAACTATCACGGCCAACTTGTGATCTCACCTTCTCGTAGCTGAACTAATGCTGCTGTTTCCTACATGGCACAGACGTTTTAATGGTAGATAGTTGGCAGATGTTTATACTAAGCTTGTTAAACAGTGCAAACTATTAGTTGAAAGTCGCAGTGAATGCAAAAATTGGACATTAGGCGAGGCAAGTTTATTTGTACAGCACAATTCAACACAAGGTCATTCAAAGTGCTGTACATCAACATTAAAAGCGGCAAGACACAATTAAACAGTAATTCACAAATAAAATGAAATAAAATGGTAAGAAAAGAGGTAAAATAATAAAAAGCACAAGTTGTTAAAAGGTAAGGGCAGTAGATCCAGCAGGTTCATCTCATTCTTACATTGGCAAGAATTACGTTCTATACGTCAAAACGTACAAAGACCGGGTCAAATACAGTATTACAAAAGTAATCTGTAACAATTCGTGCGGTGAATTAAACTAATTTGACAATTTTATGTCACAATGCCTGCATTTAGGGCTTATCCATAACTTTGCATGGTTTTCACAAGCATTTAATTTAAGAGTACGCTCAAATAAAATGAAAGCTGCAATTAGCGATGAACGTTCCTCCACCCTTGTGCACGTTCAGGCTGCAGTGGAAGCTTGTATGACTTGATGTAGATTCTTCAGGCCTGGACATTTAGAGGATGAAACCACCCACGACTCTCTATATCAAACCATTCAAAAGTTATGGCATAAAGTAGGAACTATCAGATATTGACCAATCAGAAGAAGGGGCGGGGCTAATTTGCACCAATTATGTTCAAGTACTCATTACCGAGTCCCATGACACCACCCATGAGTCTTTATGTCAAACCATTCAAAAGTTATGGCAGAAAGTAGGAACTATCAAATATGGACCAATCAGATGAAGGGGGGGGCGCGCTTTTTGGTGTCTATTGTCGCCATGGTAACGCTTTTGACTGTGAAAAGTAATGCGCATCGTCGCATAAATTGCGCCAAAATTACACGATTAATTCAAAATGCCCGACTTCCTGTTCGGTTTCGGCCATGGCGCAAAGAGACTTTTCTGTGTACCGATTTTCGTGCATGTACGTCAAACCGTATTGTGGGGCTTGAGGCACAAAGTTTTCTAGGGGGCGCTGTTGAGCCATTAGGCCACGCCCATTAATGCAAATCATTACATATCAAATTTTTCACCAGGCCTGGCTTGCGTGCAAAATTTGGTGACTTTTGGGGCACGTTTAGGGGAAAAAAGACCCTCATTTCGTCAGAAGAAAAAACGAGAAAAAAAAAAAATCCTACAGATACAATATAGGGCCTTCGCACTGTCAGTGCTCGGCCCCTAATGAAATAAAATGAGGTAAAATAATAAAAAGCACAAGTTGTTTAAAAAGTAAGGGCAGTAGAGTCCAGCAGGTAAGTATTTAATTTACTGTAATGTTTTTAACCCTGATTTAAAGGAGCTGACAGTTGGAGCAGACCTCAGGTCTACAGGAAGTTTGTTCCAGCGTGAGGAGCAGAATAACTGAACGCTGCCTCACCTTGCTTGGTTCTGGTTCTGGAACCACAACAAACCAGATCCAGATGAAGCTCAGGGGACCATTCAGGTCTTTGTAGACCAGCAGGAAGATTTTAAACTCTGGAAGCCAGTGGAGCGATTTCATGACCGCTGTAATGTGGTCTAGTTTCCTGGTGTAATATGGTCCAGTTTCCTGGTGTAATATGGTCCAGTTTCCTGGTGTAATATGGTCCAGTTTCCTGGTGTAATATGGTCCAGTTTCCTGGTGTAATATGGTCCAGTTTCCTGGTGTAATATAGTCCAGTTTCCTGGTGTAATGTGGCCCAGTTTCCTGGTGTAATATGGTCCAGTTTCCTGGTGTAATATGGTCCAGTTTCCTGGTGTAATATGGTCCAGTTTCCTGGTGTAATATGGTCCAGTTTCCTGGTGTAATATGGTCCAGTTTCCTGGTGTAATATGGTCCAGTTTCCTGGTGTAATATAGTCCAGTTTCCTGGTGTAATATGGTCCAGTTTCCTGGTGTAATGTGGCCCAGTTTCCTGGTGTAATATGGTCCAGTTTCCTGGTGTAATATGGTCCAGTTTCCTGGTGTAATATGGTCCAGTTTCCTGGTGTAATATGGTCCAGTTTCCTGGTGTAATGTGGTCCAGTTTCCTGGTGTAATATGGTCCAGTTTCCTGGTGTAATATGGTCCAGTTTCCTGGTGTAATATGGTCCAGTTTCCCGGTGTAATATGGTCCAGTTTCCCGGTGTAATATGGTCCAGTTTCCCGGTGTAATATGGTCCAGTTTCCTGGTGTAATATGGTCCAGTTTCCTGGTGTAATATGGTCCAGTTTCCTGGTGTAATATAGTCCAGTTTCCTGGTGTAATATGGTCCAGTTTCCTGGTGTAATGTGGCCCAGTTTCCTGGTGTAATATGGTCCAGTTTCCTGGTGTAATATGGTCCAGTTTCCTGGTGTAATATGGTCCAGTTTCCTGGTGTAATATGGTCCAGTTTCCTGGTGTAATGTGGTCCAGTTTCCTGGTGTAATATGGTCCAGTTTCCTGGTGTAATATGGTCCAGTTTCCTGGTGTAATATGGTCCAGTTTCCCGGTGTAATATGGTCCAGTTTCCCGGTGTAATATGGTCCAGTTTCCCGGTGTAATATGGTCCAGTTTCCTGGTGTAATATGGTCCAGTTTCCTGGTGTAATATGGTCCAGTTTCCTGGTGTAATATGGTCCAGTTTCCTGGTGTAATATGGTCCAGTTTCCTGGTGTAATATGGTCCAGTTTCCTGGTGTAATGTGGTCCAGTTTCCTGGTGTAATATGGTCCAGTTTCCTGGTGTAATATGGTCCAGTTTCCTGGTGTAATATGGTCCAGTTTCCTGGTGTAATATGGTCCAGTTTCCTGGTGTAATATGGTCCAGTTTCCTGGTGTAATATAGTCCAGTTTCCTGGTGTAATATGGTCCAGTTTCCTGGTGTAATATGATCCAGTTTCCTGGCGTAATGTGGTCCAGTTTCCTGGTGTAACCTGGTCCAGTTTCCTGGTGTAATGTGGTCCAGTTTCCTGGTGTAATGTGGCCCAGTTTCCTGGTGTAATATGGTCCAGTTTCCTGGTGTAATATGGTCCAATTTCCTGGTGTAATATGGTCCAGTTTCCTGGTGTAATATGGTCCAGTTTCCTGGTGTAATGTGGTCCAGTTTCCTGGTGTAATATGGTCCAGTTTCCTGGTGTAATATGGTCCAGTTTCCTGGTGTAATATGGTCCAGTTTCCCGGTGTAATATGGTCCAGTTTCCCGGTGTAATATGGTCCAGTTTCCCGGTGTAATATGGTCCAGTTTCCTGGTGTAATATGGTCCAGTTTCCCGGTGTAATATGGTCCAGTTTCCCGGTGTAATATGGTCCAGTTTCCCGGTGTAATATGGTCCAGTTTCCTGGTGTAATGTGGTCCAGTTTCCCGGTGTAATATGGTCCAGTTTCCTGGTGTAATATGGTCCAGTTTCCTGGTGTAATATGGTCCAGTTTCCTGGTGTAATATGGTCCAGTTTCCTGGTGTGATATGGTCCAGTTTCCTGGTGTAATATGGTCCAGTTTCCTGGTGTAATATGGTCCAGTTTCCTGGTGTAATATGGTCCAGTTTCCTGGTGTAATATGGTCCAGTTTCCTGGTGTAATATGGTCCAGTTTCCTGGTGTAATATGGTCCAGTTTCCTGGTGTAATATGGTCCAGTTTCCTGGTGTAATGTGATCCAGTTTCCTGGTGTAATATGGTCCAGTTTCCTGGTGTAATATGGTCCAGTTTCCTGGTGTAATATGGTCCAGTTTCCTGGTGTAATGTGGTCCAGTTTCCTGGTGTAATATGGTCCAGTTTCCTGGTGTAATATGGTCCAGTTTCCTGGTGTAATATGGTCCAGTTTCCTGGTGTAATATGGTCCAGTTTCCCGGTGTAATATGGTCCAGTTTCCCGGTGTAATATGGTCCAGTTTCCTGGTGTAATATGGTCCAGTTTCCTGGTGTAATATGGTCCAGTTTCCTGGTGTGATATGGTCCAGTTTCCTGGTGTAATATGGTCCAGTTTCCTGGTGTAATATGGTCCAGTTTCCTGGTGTAATATGGTCCGGTTTCCTGGTGTAATATGGTCCAGTTTCCTGGTGTAATATGGTCCAGTTTCCCGGTGTAATATGGTCCAGTTTCCTGGTGTAATATGGTCCAGTTTCCTGGTGTAATGTGGTCCAGTTTCCTGGTGTAATGTGGTCCAGTTTCCTGGTGTAATATGGTCCAGTTTCCTGGTGTAATGTGGTCCAGTTTCCTGGTGTAATATGGTCCAGTTTCCTGGTGTAATATGGTCCAGTTTCCTGGTGTTTGTAAGGACTCTGGTGGATCGTTCTGGATCAGCTGCAGTTGCCTGATTGATTTCTTGTTAAGGCCTGTAAAGATGCCATTGCAATAATCCAACCTACTGAAAATGAACGCATGAATAGGTTTTTATATGTCTTGTTTAGACAGAAACCCCTTAATTCTAGTCAAAAATAGTCAAAATGTGGTCCAGTTTCCTGGTGTAATATGGTCCAGTTTCCTGGTGTAATATGGTCCAGTTTCCTGGTGTGATATGGTCCAGTTTCCTGGTGTAATATGGTCCAGTTTCCTGGTGTAATATGGTCCAGTTTCCTGGTGTAATATGGTCCAGTTTCCTGGTGTAATATGGTCCAGTTTCCTGGTGTAATATGGTCCAGTTTCCTGGTGTAATATGGTCCAGTTTCCTGGTGTAATATGGTCCAGTTTCCTGGTGTAATGTGATCCAGTTTCCTGGTGTAATATGGTCCAGTTTCCTGGTGTAATATGGTCCAGTTTCCTGGTGTAATATGGTCCAGTTTCCTGGTGTAATGTGGTCCATTTTCCTGGTGTAATATGGTCCAGTTTCCTGGTGTAATATGGTCCAGTTTCCTGGTGTTTGTAAGGACTCTGGTGGATCGTTCTGGATCAGCTGCAGTTGCCTGATTGATTTCTTGTTAAGGCCTGTAAAGATGCCATTGCAATAATCCAACCTACTGAAAATGAACGCATGAATAGGTTTTTATATGTCTTGTTTAGACAGAAACCCCTTAATTCTAGTCAAAAATAGTCAAAATGTGGTCCAGTTTCCTGGTGTAATATGGTCCAGTTTCCTGGTGTAATATGGTCCAGTTTCCTGGTGTGATATGGTCCAGTTTCCTGGTGTAATATGGTCCAGTTTCCTGGTGTAATATGGTCCAGTTTCCTGGTGTAATATGGTCCAGTTTCCTGGTGTAATATGGTCCAGTTTCCTGGTGTAATATGGTCCAGTTTCCTGGTGTAATATGGTCCAGTTTCCTGGTGTAATATGGTCCAGTTTCCTGGTGTAATGTGATCCAGTTTCCTGGTGTAATATGGTCCAGTTTCCTGGTGTAATATGGTCCAGTTTCCTGGTGTAATATGGTCCAGTTTCCTGGTGTAATGTGGTCCAGTTTCCTGGTGTAATATGGTCCAGTTTCCTGGTGTAATATGGTCCAGTTTCCTGGTGTAATATGGTCCGGTTTCCTGGTGTAATATGGTCCAGTTTCCTGGTGTAATGTGGTCCAGTTTCCCGGTGTAATATGGTCCAGTTTCCTGGTGTAATATGGTCCAGTTTCCTGGTGTAATGTGGTCCAGTTTCCTGGTGTAATATGGTCCAGTTTCCTGGTGTAATATGGTCCAGTTTCCTGGTGTAATGTGGTCCAGTTTCCTGGTGTAATATGGTCCAGTTTCCTGGTGTAACGTGGTCCAGTTTCCTGGTGTAATATGGTCCAGTTTCCTGGTGTAATATGGTCCAGTTTCCTGGTGTAATATGGTCCAGTTTCCTGGTGTAATGTGATCCAGTTTCCTGGTGTAATATGGTCCAGTTTCCTGGTGTAATGTGGTCCAGTTTCCTGGTGTAATATGGTCCAGTTTCCTGGTGTAATGTGATCCAGTTTCCTGGTGTAATATGGTCCAGTTTCCTGGTGTAATATGGTCCAGTTTCCTGGTGTAATATGGTCCGGTTTCCTGGTGTAATATGGTCCAGTTTCCTGGTGTAATATGGTCCAGTTTCCCGGTGTAATATGGTCCAGTTTCCTGGTGTAATATGGTCCAGTTTCCTGGTGTAATGTGGTCCAGTTTCCTGGTGTAATGTGGTCCAGTTTCCTGGTGTAATATGGTCCAGTTTCCTGGTGTAATGTGGTCCAGTTTCCTGGTGTAATATGGTCCAGTTTCCTGGTGTAATATGGTCCAGTTTCCTGGTGTAATATGGTCCAGTTTCCTGGTGTAATGTGGTCCAGTTTCCTGGTGTAATGTGGTCCAGTTTCCTGGTGTAATATGGTCCAGTTTCCTGGTGTAATATGGTCCAGTTTCCTGGTGTAATATGGTCCAGTTTCCTGGTGTAATATGGTCCAGTTTCCTGGTGTAATATGGTCCAGTTTCCTGGTGTAATATGGTCCAGTTTCCTGGTGTAATATGGTCCAGTTTCCTGGTGTAATATGGTCCAGTTACCTGGTGTAATATGGTCCAGTTTCCTGGTGTAATATGGTCCAGTTTCCTGGTGTAATATGGTCCAGTTTCCTGGTGTAATGTGGTCCAGTTTCCTGGTGTAATATGGTCCAGTTTCCTGGTGTAATGTGGTCCAGTTTCCTGGTGTAATATGGTCCAGTTTCCTGGTGTAATATGGTCCAGTTTCCTGGTGTAATGTGGTCCAGTTTCCTGGTGTAATGTGGTCCAGTTTCCTGGTGTAATGTGGTCCAGTTTCCTGGTGTAATATGGTCCAGTTACCTGGTGTAATATGGTCCAGTTTCCTGGTGTAATATGGTCCAGTTTCCTGGTGTAATATGGTCCAGTTTCCTGGTGTAATGTGGTCCAGTTTCCTGGTGTAATATGGTCCAGTTTCCTGGTGTAATATGGTCCAGTTTCCTGGTGTTTGTAAGGACTCTGGTGGATCGTTCTGGATCAGCTGCAGTTGCCTGATTGATTTCTTGTTAAGGCCTGTAAAGATGCCATTGCAATAATCCAACCTACTGAAAATGAACGCATGAATAGGTTTTTATATGTCTTGTTTAGACAGAAACCCCTTAATTCTAGTCAAAAATAGTCAAAAATAGCAGTATTACTAACCCTCCAGAGCTCATCTACACATTAACAACCTGTCCAAGAATTTCATGCCTCGGCAGGTTTCGTGCATCAGCAGCAGATAGGAGGCATCACAAAATCTGAGGTCCGAGAGCAGAGGGTGTCAAAGACTGCTTCTTATTAATTGCTATTCTGAAACTACTTAGCTGTTTGCCATCTGGTTTTTGAATGCGATAAAGACACAAGATATTATTTTGGTCCATTAGCAGCGTCTATGAAAATGTATTAGGAAAGGATATTGATATTATCCCCATTAATTAAAGTTACATTCCTCACATCAATCAGAAAGGTCCCTTTCATGACACAGTTAGACATGCTAGACGATGGTGTGAATCAGTAGGAAGGAAAAATTGATAGAAAGGAATATCAGTGGACACGTCCAGAGCATTCGTCTTCCTTTTTTCTGGGTTGTAATTGGGAGTCTGGGCTAATTAAAAGCGAGTTCCCAGGCAGTGGATGACAGCTGTTACTGCTCTGGGTTTTTCCTTTGGATGTTCATTGAAGAGGAAGGGGTATTAGAGCAATAAGGAATGACATAAAGCTGGATATTCACACATAATTGCTCACCCAGGGAGGCTGGTGGCCTGACAAACGCTCGAGGTGCCAGTTCTCGTCAAGATGATGAAGCCCCCGGCTGCCCCCAGGCCACGCTCCGAGACCCCACAACTGCCCAAACGGGACACCAATTTTAACTTTATAAATCCCAAAGTGATGAAATATGAGGCGGCTGTAACTTCAGACTGAACCTTAGTTAGGCTTCCTGTTTCCGAAGCCTTTATCTGGGGCTCGCCCCCGAGAAAGCCAAGGGTTTCATTTAGAGAGCCAATAAATCTGGGTCTCTTCTGAAAAGGTTGATTCTATTTGAAGCTAACAGCCAGTGTTCAGAAGCATCTTTTAGGTCTTCAAAATTCAACATACATACTCTTTGAAACCCCATTTAAATGAAACTTGATATATTAAGTTCTCTCCAAAACCATTTCCCAAAATGAAAAATGATTTTTTTTTATCCAGTTACACTGAAACAACAGCTGCAAGGCAAGCTGCCGCATTCAGACACAAGCAGGATAAAACTGAGCTAAAATAAAGGCTGATAAATACCTTTAGCATGTTCTTCATCGACAGAAACCAACAACAGTCATGTCACTTCAGATTGTTAGTGATTTCTTTAACTCCTATGTGTAGGGATGAAAGAAGATAAGATTTTTATGATTCCGATTCCATTTTCGATTCTGCTTAACGATTTGGTTATTTATCGATTCCCTTATCGATTCTCATTTGGAAAAAAAGGACAACAATGAAGCAAATGGTGCTAATATGATAGGCAGTGTTCGTTTGTTAACTACTTACCTGCAGTGTTATTAGCCAAGGACATGCTAACGTTGCTGCTGGGTTGAGCATTACTGACGTTGGTCCGGAGCGGATCGAAAACGCAACATTCATTGATCGTTATTGGTTGCTGTTTGCACACATTTTTTGGCATGTTGTTAGTATTTTTTCCCTTCAGCGATATAACCACTTGGCAAGTATTGCAAGTTTCCCTGTTGTCCTCTGTTTTACTGAAATGTAAGCAGACTTTTGAGCATTTGTATTGGTTGGGCGCCATGTTTACTATTGACTGTTGGCTTACGCATGTTGCTTAGCAACGTGTGTGCTGACGTTATTCATGCCCACTGGAATGGAAAAGCGAATTGTTTGCAAATTTTTCGATTCCAAACGATTCAAAGGAATTGAAACACTGGGGACCGGTTCTGAACAAGAACCGGTTCTAGATTCCCATCCCTACCTATTTGTCTTTATTACATCCCGAGCACTTACAGTGTGAAGGCCCTAATGTATCTGTAGGAATTTTTATTCTTTCTTCTGACGAAAGGAGGGCCTTTTTAACCCCCTAAATGTGACCCAAAAGTCACCAAATTTTGCACCAAGTCAGGCCTGGCAAAAATTTTTACATTTCATGGTTTGCATTAATGGGCGTGGCCTAATGGCTCAACAGAAAACTTTGTGCCTCAAGCCCCACAATACGGTTTGACGTACATGCACGAAAATCGGTACACACCTGTATCATGTCACAACTTAAAGAAAAGTCTCTTGGCGCCATGGCCGAAACCGAACAGGAAGTTGGCCATTTTCAATTAATCGTGTAATTTTGGCGCAATTTATCCCATTTCTTCGGCCGTTTCTTCGCCCGAACCGTAACGTGCACCCAGGTGTGTTATACATCAAAATGTGCGTCTAGATCCTGCGACGATGGGCTTTTCTTTTCTCAGTCAAAAGCGTTACCGTGGCAACGATAGACGCCAAAAAGCGTGCCCCCCTTCATCTGATTGTTCCATATTTGATAGTTCTATTTTCTGTCATAACTTTTAAATGGTTTGACATAAAGACTCGTGGGTGGTGTCATCGGACTCGGTTTTGAGTCCTTGAACATAATTGCTGCAAATTAGGCCCGCCTCTTCATTTGATTGGTCGATATCTGATAGTTCCTATTTTCTGCCATAATTTTTGAATGGTTTGACATAAAGGCTCGTGGGTGGTGTCATCAGACTCGGTTTTGACTCCTTGACTTTTATTGGTGAAAATTGCACGCGCGAGGGCCCGTTCATTGCTGCTTGCAGCTTTAATTGATTTTGATTCAGGAAATCTTTGTGACTTTTAGATCAAGTTTTCTTTAAACTTGTTGAAAAAAAGGTTCAATGCCAAAGTCCTGAAACAAAAATTAGTGTCATGTAATTGAAAGTAAAGACGCTGTCAGGAAACAAAAGGCATAAATACGAGGTAGTCCCTTTAATGTGAGCTGTGATCAGCTGTCTGCATGAGGAAATGTATTTTTAGCAGCTGGGAACAATAACTTTACTGTTCATAAGCTGATGGCACTAATTGCTGCATTTTCTTGCCTCTGTGATCCCGCCGTCTTCTCCGTGTCTAATAAATTGTTGCTCTTCATACCGTTTAGGGTTTCCTCATCCCTTTCTCTAACCGCTCCTCCTTTGTGTATTGTGAATGATGGTTCTCGACCGAGCTTCCACCCCTAACGCCTGGGGGCAATTAATTGCTTGAATAAGGTCCAAAGTGCACATTTCATCAATACCTCGGAGGATATTACATAAAGCTTCATTTTAAAGTGGAAAAAATACATAAAAATTCAGGACAGAAACCGCATGGAGATGTAATAACCAAAGCTGCGGCTCGTCGTTGGCAGCCAGCTGCCTCCCTGAAGACGTCTTCTAAAAGTGCCGACACCTGCCTTCTACGTGACGTTATAATTTGATCTAAAAGGTCCTAATGGCTTTTACTCTGCATCTTTTTTAGTGCAAGCCATCAGCAGAGTGATGGAGTAAGATAGCGTTCAAAAAGATGTGTCCATGTTATAACTATTCGTATTGGTAATGATAAACATTTGTATGTGAATAAAAAGGTTGTACCCAAAATTCTACTGTCACACACGAGTCTGATAAATTATTAGGATTGTTTTTACGTGAGTATGAATGTAAAAGCTGTGAGTGCAAAGTTTTATGAATACAACTCTAATTTCTATGACTACGAGTCTTCACTGTGAACACTAATTCAAGTTTGTGGGTATGAGTTGAAAAACCGTTGAAATGACGTCACAGGCAGAAACAGGGGAAAGCAATCGAACCCCGAATGATTCGCCGAAGCCGAGGATGCTGGGAACAGAGCAGCTAACCGTTGCTAACGCAGGGAAGCACCGTCTCAGCTAAAGTAAATCACCCATCCAACATTTATTTATTTTTATTTAGTTACTATACAGTTTATGGATGTAAAGACATACTGCTTTAGCTTACAAGCTAACGACATGCTAGTTTGTGCTTGCATTAGCTACTAGCATTAAAAGTTGACTTGAGTTAGCTAATTAGCACTAATGAAGAAAACTAATTTGAGATATAATGTTCACCAAAATATAAACTGTATATTATTTAAAACAGTACAATAAAGTAACAATAAATTACAATAAAGTTGAAATTTCACTTTTTTTCTCAACATTTCAACTTTTTTCCCGAAATTGTACTTCAACATTAATCTAGACATTTCGACTTTTTTCTCAACATTTCGACAACACCGCTAAAGCACCATCAACGTAAAGTAAATAACCCATCCAACATTTATTTATTTTTATTTAGTTATTTATTTCATGAAATTGTACTGTTTTAAATACTATACAGTTTATGGACGTAAAGACAAACTGCTTTAGCTTACAAGCTAACGACAAGTTAGTGCTTGCATTAGCTGCTAGCATTAAAAGTTAGCTTATTAGCACTAATGAAGACAAAAACAAAACTAATTTGCGATATAATGTTGACCAAAATATTGCTTTTAATGATTTAACGTTATAACTTGTGCCAATTGGCATATAGATTGGTCCTTTTTGTATATTTATAATAAAACAAATTGTAAACACAGGTCGCACACATGACGCTGGTGACGTTTCTGTTGCATAATGTGACGTTCTAAAGCCTAAATGTCCGTTTCTCTCTGTTTACAAGCAAACGTGAAGAAGGGGTTTTTGCAAATCTCCACTTTGGCCGAAGTTTTCAGAAATTATTGTTTCTGGAGACTTTGAGCTTCGTTTTCATGTAAACGAACGGCCAAAACGCATGAAAACACCACTGTTTTTGCTCCGTGTAAACGGGGCCTTAGATTCATAATCACATAAAAACAATCCTAACCCTAATCCTTTATCAGACTCGTGTGTGACAGCAGGATTTTGGGTACAACTTTTTTATTTACATACAAATGTTTATCATTACCAATAGTTATAACATGGACACATCTTTTTGAAAGCTATCTTACTCGGACTCGCGGCTCTGGTCCACAAACTTTCACTCAGAAGTTTCTGAAATACGTGTCATCAGAGCAGCCTCCGCCACCGTCCCACTGGGAGCATTAAAATTAGAGGACAGGCAGGAAGACGGACTCGCCAGGCCCCCAAAAATAACCACAGACGACACGAATTCACATCTGGTTGGGAGGAAGCTCTCCACATTACGTCTTGGGGGTGGGGGTGAAATAAGAGAGCATATTAGGAGTTTGAGTGATGCTGTTGCTGTTCAGATAAATCAAATCTGACCGGGGGAGTCTTCTGGGAAAGCTGACAAATGACTCTCTGTGACGGACGGCGAGGTATTTTAATCTTTAGTTCATTTACCCAGGACCTGGATAAAGCTTTGGAAATCTTTTAGATAGATTAGAAATGTAGATATAGCATATCTACTCTTAGTTATTCAAGTATATTGTTATACCATTGCTGTCTATTGTTCTCTATTATATTGTAGTATTATAGTAAAGTAATGATAATGTAATACTATGCATTATAATTAGGGCCCGAGCACTGACAGTGCGATGGTCCTATTGTATCTGTAGGAATTGTTCTCGTTTTTATTTTTCTCGTTTTTCTTCCGCCGAAATGAGGGCCTTTTTTTCCCCCTAAACGTGCCCCAAATCACCAAATTTTGCACCAAGCCAGGCCTGGTGAAGAATTTGATATTTAATGGTTTGCATTAATGGGCGTGGCCTAATGGCTCAACAGCGCCCCCTAGAAAACTTTGTGCCTCAAGCCCCACAATACGGTTTGACGTACATGCACGAAAATCAGTACAGACCTGTATCATGTCGCAACTTAGAGAAAAGTCTCTTGGCGCCATGGCCCAAACCGAACAGGAAGTCAGCCATTTTGAATTAATCGTGTAATTTTGGCGCAATTTATGCCATTTCTTCGGCCGAACCGTAACGTGCACCCAGGTGTGTTGTACATCAAAATGTGCGTCTCCATCCTGCAACGATGCGCATTATTTTTCTCAGTCAAAAGCGTTACCGTGGCGACGCTAGACGCCAAAAAGCGCGCCCCCCCTTCATCTGATTGGTCCATATTTGATAGTTCCTACTTTCTCCCATAACTTTTGAATGGTTTGACATAAAGACTTGAGGGTGGTGTCACCGGACTCGGTTTTGAGTCCTTGACCTCCATTGGCCTGAATTAGCCCCGCCCCTTCTTCTGATTGGCTGATATGTGATAGTTTTTTATTTTCTGCAGTAACTTTTGAATTCTCTGACATAAAGACTCGTGGGTGGTTTCATCGGACTCGGTATTGAGTCCTTGAACATAATTGGTGCAAATTAACCCCGCCCCTTCTTTTGATTGGTCAATATTTGATAGTTCCTACTTTCTGCCATAACTTCTGAATGGTTTGATATAGAGAATCGTGGGTGGTGTCATCAGCTAAATGTCCAGGCCTGAAGAATCTACATCAAGTCATACAAGCTTCCACTGCAGCCTGAACGTGCACAAGGGTGGAGGACCGTTCATCGCTGCTTGCAGCTTTAATTATTATTATTATTACATCCAAACATAGTAGCACAACTAAATGATGGGCGTTTGTTTTGTTTTCTTTTGTTTGCCTTGATTTGTTTGATTTTGACTATATTTAAATATACATATAATTGAGTATTATATCACTATATTGAATAGTTATTAAAGTAGGTATGTGTGTTTTATAAGTAAGCTTATTGAAACTCGTCTTATTATACGTAAGAATGTTAGAAGATTCAGGGGTAGGACTCCATAAGTGGCTACTGGATTTGAATCTTCAAATCAAATCCCTTATTATTGTCACTGCTTCAAACGTACATGTTGTAGAAAAAAGGATTGAAAGGGTAAAAAAATCCTGGGGGAAATGTTCTAAAAGCAGAGGAATAATGAGCAGATAGATATTTGCACCAGGGAGTTGATTCAGGTCATTTAAGCCTCCGTCCATGTGACGTCCTGACATGATTAAAGAAAAGCCCTCGCAGAGAAACATCTGTCCGGCCGGGAGGCGTGTTGTCGCCCAGATGAGGTCAGAAGGAAGGATTCTCAGAAGATAAGCATCTGGCTTTTTAATTTAGACTCTCCTCCTCCTCACCATGTCTTTCGCCTCAACTATTTCTGTATTTCACATCTGCTCTCTCTTCCGCTTCCTCTCATTTGCCTTCTGAGTCTTTTTTCTTTTTATATTTCTGTCAAGCTAAGTTTCTTTTTCTAAAATTGTGGTTAATACGGGGGAATTTTTGAGAACTTTGAGTGTTTCGGTTTGTAAAATAAAAATACAGATGATGATAAAAAGCTCACAGTGGAGATAATCACCGTGTTTGCGGTGCCGTTACAGGGTTGCTCAGGGAACAAAATTAAAAAGCGTTGCAGCTTGAAGCTTCTCCCACTCTAATTTGTTAACCTTTGTACTGTCTTTGCGTGAAAATGACCTAATTCTCCTGTTCCTTCCTTCCTTCCTTCCTTCCTTCCTTCCTTCCTTCCTTCCTTCCTTCCTTCCTTCCTTCCTTCCTTCCTTCCTTCCTTCCTTCCTTCCTTCCTTCCTTCCTTCCTTCCTTCCTTCCTTCCTCCCTTCCTTCCCCCCTTCCTTCTTTTCTTCCTTCCTTCCTTCCTCCCTTCCTTCCCCCCTTCCTTCTTTTCTTCCTTCTTTTCTTCCTTCCTTCCTTCCTTCCTTCCTCCTTTCCTCCCTTCCTTCCTTCCCCCTTCCTTCTTTTCTTCCTTCCTTCCTTCCTTCCTTCCTACTTTCCTCCCTTCCTTCCTTCCTCCCTTCCTTCCTTCTTTTCTTACTTCCTTCCTTCCTCCTTTCCTCCCTTCCTTCCCCCCTTCCTTCTTTTCTTCCTTCCTTCCTTCCTTCCTTCCTTCCTTCCTTCCTTCCTTCCTTCCCCCTTCCTTCCTTCCTTCCTTCTTTCCTCCTGCTCTCTCCTTCCTTCTTCCCTTCCTCTTTTCTCCTTGAGTCTTTTTTTTGTTATATTTCTGATCGAGCTAAGTTTCTTTTTCTGAAATTGTGGTTAATACGGGGGAATTTCTGAGAACTTTGAGTGTTTCGGTTTGTAAAATAAAAACACAGATGAAAAGCTCACAGTGGAGATAATCACCGTGTTTGCGGTGCCGTTACAGGGTTGCTCAGGGAACAGACAAAATGTAATTCTTGTTTACTCAAAAGAGAAAACATAATTAAAAAAGGAACGTATCACGGGAGGAATGGGATGTGATTACATAAAAATAGATCCATCTTTATGCATCAAGCTCCCATTCCAGCAGAATAAGATAGTAATAGGAAATGAATGCTGGGAGGATTCAAAGTGCTTCCTGATTGATGGGATCATTAGCTCCGCTTTCAAATGAGAGGACAAATGTAGATATTTTGCACAGGAGAGATTAAATATGACGCAAGTCGTGAGATGAGCTGGCTGGAGGAGAGAGAGGAGTATTAAAGGGGTGAAAATGTTGGGGGTGAAAATTAAAAAAAAAAAAAAAAATGTAGGCTCTTCTTGTATGTTAGAAATAAAAATCAATGCGGGAATAAATATGAATAAATCACAATATAAAGATTTCAAAGCTGGAAAGCTGAGTTTCAAATTAAATTAAGCAGCAACGAAGCCTGAAAGCTTCACTTTAACCCTTGTGCTGTCTTTGGGTCAAAATGACCCAATTCTTCCTTCCTTCTTTCCTCCTTTTTTACCCTCCTTTACTCCTTTTTCTTCCTACCTCCTTTCCGTCATTCGTTCCTTTATTACCTTCTTTGCTTTTCCTTCCTTCTTTCCTTATTTTCTCCATTCTTTCCTTCCTTTGTCCCTTCCTTCCATCTTTTCTCCCTTCCTTACTCCCTTTCCTACTTCCTTACTTCCTTCCTTCTTTTCTCCTTTCTCCCTTCCTTGCGTCTTTTCTCCCTTCTTTCCTCCCATCCATCTTTTCTCCCTTCCTTACTCCCTTCCTTCTTTCCTCCTTCCATCTTTTCTCCCTTCCTTACTCCCTTTCCTACTTCCTTCCTTCTTTCCTCCTTCCATCTTTTCTCCCTTCCTTCCTTCTTTCCTTCTTTTCTCCTTTCTCACTTCCTTCCATCTTTTCTCCCTTCCTTCCTTCTTTCCTTCTTTTCTCCTTTCTCACTTCCTTCTTTTCTCCCTTCATTACTCCCTTTCCTACTTCCTTCCTTCTTTCCTCCTTCCATCTTTTCTCCCTTCCTTCCTTCCTTCCTTCCTTCCTTCCTTCCTTCCTTCCTTCCTTCCTTCCTTCCTTCCTTCCTTCCTTCCTTCCTTCCTTCCTTCCTTCCTTCCTTCCTTCCTTCCTTCCTTCCTTCCTTCCTTCCTTCCTTCTTTTCTCCCTTCACCCTCCCTTGACCCAAAGACAGCACAAGGATTAACTCCAGAAAGGCTCACGTTCCTGCGTGTGTATTGCTCCGATATCACCTGACGTCTATTTATCTAACCGCTGTCACATGACACAATAATGACGCCCGTCACACCACTGGCAGTTTCACCTGTCAAATCCCATGAATACAAACCCATAACTTGACATATGGTGCAATTACTTGTTAATAAGATGATACACATGAGGGGATTTCCCAGATAGCAAAAGATGTTAAATCAATGTTGAATTATGCTCAAAAAGGTTAGTTTTTGGTTAAGGTATGGACCAGTATGGACATGATTTGAAGGAATAATGAATTACTTTTAGAAAGTGTAATTTATATATATATATATATATATATAGATATATATATATATATATATATATATATATATATATATATATATATATATATATATATCTGCAAACAGAGATGATTCAGTTCCTGAATCCCGACGAGACTGAAGAACCATCCCATTCAGATCAACGAGGCCAGGTCCAGTTCTGTCACAGTTTTGATATTTGGTTCCTCTTTTATTTTGAAACCCGTGTCTTTGTGTTTCAGTTCTGTCTTCACTTCCCTGTTTCCATCTGCCCTGATTGTCTGCACCTGTGTCTCGTTAACATCCTGTATATACAGTATTTCCTTGTTCCTGCTGGTTCGTACTGTTTCCTCCTCCATGTTTCAAGTCTGGTTTTGTACTTTGTCATGTTCATGTTCATGTTCTGGTTTCTTTGCATTCCTGCTAAGCAGCGTTTTTCTTTGTTTTAAGTTGAAATGAAACACATTTTCTTGAACTCCTGATCTCCTGTATCTCAGTCCTGTCCTCCACATCCTTCACAAGTTTAAAAAACACAATACTTGGGCCGATCACACTTGGATTCTATTAAATCTGGGAAACATTGCACTTACTTTTTATTCGGTCTGTGAAAATAGCAAAATACTTAACCAATAGAAACTTTTTCAGTGGTCGCAATATTAAAAATACATTAAAAATAAGTAAAACCATGACTTTTATTAAAAATAAACAATAAAGTCTTCAGTAATTTCATATGTAAACTTTGTGTTTGAGGTAGTCGACCTGTTGGTCGGTGGTGTTGAAGTGATCCGATTAAAACTTTCTACAAAATGAAATAACAAAAAAAAGCATTGGTTTATATTATAATTAGTCTGTATTTTGTATTTTTATTTTTATTTTTTTGTATTCTTTATTTCATTCATTAAAAGAAAAACAAAACAGTTCAATGAAATCAAATTTCAATTAATGTAATGTAAACAAATTACAAATTACACAATTTAAAAAAAAAAACCTTTCCAATAAACGTAATTTAAAACAAAAAAACAAAAAAAAAACTACAACAAAGTTATAAAATAACACAAAATAGCTGTCGTCAAACACAGATACAGTCATATTCTTTTTTGATTCAAAGAAAAATAAAAATGACTGGTGCTAAAAAGCGAGAGAGGAAAAAAAAGAAAACCCACCTAACTTAACAATTATCATGATATTTCTTCATCAAACTGGTTTTTATTATTCTTTTAAATGTAAGGTTTTATTTGCATTCTTTGGCTTCTGTATCCAGATTGTTCCATAAACTGAAACCTTTTACAGAAACACAACGTTCAATTAATGTTATCCTGATTTTTTTTTTTTTTTTAATATCTCTGTTCCTTATACTTTCTCTTTTTTCAAAATGTTTCTGTATATTAATTGGCAAAATTTTCTTATGAGCTTTCCACATAAGTTGCAGAATTCTGTGGTTCCACTAATTCAATATTTGCTGACTAAAAGGTACAAGACCTGAAACAACAATCAGGTCATTGTTCCTTCTGTCTGAAATCTTCAATGTAAAACGTCTGAATATTTAAAACCGTCCTAAATCAGTGAAGTCCACGTGTTTGTGGTTTGTCCAAGAATATCCTCGTGAGAAGTTCATTATTCATTTGTTCTGCACAAACCGCTCCGTCAGGCGAATGGAAGGACTTACACTTATTGTCTTTCCGTGTTCTTACTTTCTCTTTTCCATGTCGAGTTCTGCGTCGTGACTTTTCACGGCAGTTTCCACTTCATGAGACTTCAGTCTGGTTTGTTAGTAAGTCGTGGATGGCAGTGGATTTATTTAGCTGTAAAACACAAACCAACAGCCCATCGGAGTCTCACATCGGTTACACTGGGGGTAATTAAATCCCAAGTAAGTCTCACCGACCTGAAGAAACATACTTCCCTAATCTAAAAGTGCTGAATAATTCAGCGCAGAACAATCTCCAGCAGCCATTATTCCTGGCTGGTAGTTGAAATAAATATACCAGGAACCGCCCTCAAGTAGGACACAGCCTCCATCAGGAATAAATACATCATTTTTAACTACAGTATTGCCCATATAGTTGGAATAATTCTTTTTATTTACATCTTTTCAGGAAATGTTGGTAGATAGATGACTGTATCTATGGGCAGAAATATGTGCCACTAGAAACTGAATTTGAATCATTTATATTTGAATTTGAATTGCTCAACTTGAATAATTGCATTAAAAAACTGAATCTGAATCACATAATTTGAATTTGTATTGTTTAATTTGAATCATTGCATTGAAAAACTGAATCTGAATCACATAATTTGAATTTGTATTGTTTAATTTGAATCATTGCATTGAAAAACTTAATCTACATTCAGCTTTCACAATTCAAATTCAGTTCTTGAAATTCAATTTCAATTCTACTGTGCCAGACATCCGGGTCTTCTGGAGGAACAGCAATCGAGTGCAGATACAAAGAACTCGGGCATCAGTCACGTGACGTTTTTTTGTTGTCAGCGCCATCGGGAGGACCGACCGGGGACATTCCAGCCCATGGATTTATTATAAAACGTTCCAGCCCCCCGGGTTTCGCACTCAGCAGCACGCCGATTTTTCCCAGTGGCCAGCCGCGGTACTGCAACAAAAAATCCCATGGGGCCCAGAAAGCTTTTTTCCCATAGACCGCAATAGTAAAAGAGAAGCCTCTAAAACTGTTCACAGGAACCTCCAGCTGTAATCAGCGGCAATTACTAATCTTTGTATTCTATATTTTTAAGTCTTGGACTTTATACATATCCATACCTGCCAACATTGGGCTGTGAAAAAGAGGGAGGTTTTCTGGGGTATTGGTTGGAATGCTCCACTCACAACATCCCCGCCCTGATAAACAAGACGACTTTTAATTAGCTTTAAATCCATAGCTACAATGAAATGTGCTAAAATGTACCTCCCAAAATGACTCTACAGCCTTCTTGGAGCCAAATAAGTTTAATATTAATAACAATAAAATACAATATACAATTGTACATACAATAATAACAAAAAACAATGCTGTCATCTGACAGCTCAGGTGAAGAACCAGTAGCCTGGAAAACAGAGGAAGTTGTTGTTGTTGATGTTGTTGATGTTGATGAAAAAAAGTGTTTTTTTCACCTTTTGAAAAAGCAGGAGAAATGGCCACACAGAAAACCCCAATGAGTATGGATAATTCTACTCTTTGCGCACTCCTTTCTTGCAAGATAAACCATACCAGCCCTGGTCACAAGTGTGTACCCTCCAAGAAAGTGATTGAAGCTGCAAAGTCTGAAACTACAATTACAACAGGTCCTTGGGTGACAAAGGGAACCTGGAAAACTGAAGTCCTGGACACACACACACACACACACACACACACACACACACACACACACACACACACACACACACACACACACACACACACACACACACACACACACACACACACACACACACACACACACACACACACACACACACACACACACACACACACATCACCACCACCTCAGTGTGTGATTCAGTATGTATGTGGTTTTCTGGGGTATTGGTTGGAATGCTCCACTCACAACATCCCCGCCCTGATAAACAAGACGACTTTTAATTGGCTTTAAATCCATAGCTACAATGAAATGTGCTAAAATGTACCTCCCAAAATGACTCTACAGCCTTCTTGGAGCCAAATATGTTTAATATTAATAACAATAAAATACAATATACAATGTACATACAATAATAACAAAAATCAATGCTGTCAATAATGTCATCTTCTAAACCACACACATACTGAATCACGCACTGAGGTGGAGGTGGTGGTGTGTGTGTGTGTGTGTGTGTGTGTGTGTGTGTGTGTGTGTGTGTGTGTGTGTGTGTGTGTGTGTGTGTGTGTGTGTGTGTGTGTGTGTGTGTGTGTGTGTGTGTGTGTGTCCAGGACTTAAATTTTCCAGGTTCCCTTTGTCACCCAAGGACCTGTTGTAATTGTAGGTGGCAGACTTTGCAGCTTGTGAACAGTTTTAGAGGCTTCTCTTTTACTATTGCGGTCTATGGGAAAAAAGCTTTCTGGGCCCCATGGGATTTTTTGTTGCAGTACCGCGGCTGGCCACTGGGAAAAATCGGCGTGCTGCGGAGTGCGAAACCCGTAGGGCTGGAATGTCCCCGGTCGGTCCTCCAGATGGCGCTGACAACAAAAAACGTCACGTGACTGATACCCGAGTTCTTTGTATCTGCACTCGATTGCTGTTCCTCCAGAAGACCCGGATGTCTGGCACAGTAGAATTGAAATTGAATTTCAAGAACTGAATTTGAATTGTGAGAGCTGAATGTAGATTCAGTTTTTCGGAATGTAGATTCAGTTTTTCAATGCAATGATTCAAACTAAACAATACAAATTCAAATTATGTAATTCAGATTCAGTTTTTTAATGCAATTATTCAAGTTGAGCAATTCAAATTCAAATATAAATTATTCAAATTCAGTTTCTATGATTCAAATTCAGTTTCTAGTGGCACATATTTCTGCCCATAGTATCTCAGCTGCGTTCAGACTGGAAGCAGTTTGGAGGCAAATTTGGGGATTAAGTCATTTCTCTGTTCATATTATATAATATAAGATAAAGACACATTCCAGGATCTGACAGCGACGTGGTAATGAGGTTCAACCACAGGAAAAACAGGTGATTATGTACGGAAGAGTATTAAGGCCAGGCAGGAGAAAAATAAAAATAATAATTTAGAGGAGGAAGATTTTTTTTTCATTATGCACTTCGAGAAAAAAGTCGAAATGTCGAGAAAAAAGTCAAAATGTTGAGGAAATAATCAAAATTTTGTGAAAAAAGTTGAAATGTTGAGAAAAAAGTCGAAATGTCGACATTAATGTTCAAGTACAATTTCGAGAATAAAGTCGAAATGTATTTCAACTTTATTCTCGAGATGTCGACTTTATTAACAAAATTTCGACTTTATTCTTGAAATTGTACTTCAACATTAATCTCAACATTTCGACTTTTTTCTCGACATTTCAACTTTTTTTTCAACATTTTGACTTTTTTTCTCGAAGTGCATAATGAAAAAAAAATCTTCTCCTCTGAAATATTTTTTCTCCTGCATGGCCCTAATACTCTTCCGTAATTATGTGAAAAGAGAGGAAACACATTTTGCAACAAACAAAATAAAGAGAACATGTGCAAAAGAAACAGGTGAACGCACACACACTACGTTTTCATGCAGTCAAAATTCGGGTTACGGTCAATATTCCGGTTACTGAAATACTCAGAATAATGTGTTTCCATGCGTGAGCAAACAGGGTTATCCCTGTTTACATGGTGATTAATCATTTGGGATATCTGGATCAAACCAGCGACGCACGGAGAACGTGATGACGCAATTACCGTCATTTCCGCTTCTTCTTCCTGTATCCAAATCCAAAACAACATCAACGGCGCTGTTTTGGGCAGTACTTATGGGTCTTTGGCCCAAAATCTCATCCATTATGTCGAATTGGGGGAAGGTAGATGGGTCGGACCCGCTGGTACCGTTTTGTTTCTTGTTCCTGTAGTTTTCCTTTTCCAGCGTCTTCCAGCGGAGCTTGATCTGGTCTGGTGTTCATACAAATGCTGCTTCGCGCAACTTTTCTCTCTCCTTCTTGTAAATCTTCTATCCCGGTACTTTCTACCGTCTACAAATGCAGAAATGTTCATATCCTTCATTACATTTATGAAGTGATTAGTCTCCTCCTGGTCTTGGTTTCTCCGTGTTTAGAAGAACTTCCTGGACTCAAAAGACCAGGATTCCTTGTGAACAGAGCATGTGCAGAAAACAGATTCCTGTTCCGTTTGATGGGGATATTCCGTTTGGTGTTTACGTGACCAAATATTTGGGTTTTAAAAGGAGTAACCCAGGGCTCATATTGGGGTTTTTAAAAACCGGAATATGAGCAAATTCGGGTTTACATGGCCGTGTAAATTCGGGTTATTGCCAATATTCTGGTTAGAAAAGGGATATTGATGCATGGAAACATAGTCACAGATGTGTAAAAGGTTTTTTATAATGATGAATCATAGATGTTAAACTCTGTGAATACTTTAAAAGTATGCATGGACGATACTGTCATACATCATAAAATATTATCCAAGCTATTTAAAGGGGACCTATTATGGAATTTAATGTCTATTTTAAACAGGCCTTAAATGTCTTAAAAACAAGCTTTTGATTGTTTTTGCTAAATAAATTAGAAATTCAGCCTCTGATCCATGTCTTTATCTTCCCACTCTCTAACCTCATTATCTATGCAGGATCCTGAGTGGGCGGGGCTATGATAATGAAGCTCTGTGCTGATTGGCTGCCTGAATGACCCGATACACCGCTACGAAAAAATGGAGGAAGCTCCGGCCGGTGGAGTTAAGCCTGAATTATTGTTCTGTGTTAAACCGACGCAGAGCCTACGCCGTAGGGTACGCCGTAGGCTCTGCGTTGGTGTAGCGCGGAACCATAAATCAGAATTTACACCATGTCATGCATGCAATGCGAGCGAGCGTCAGCGTCAAAATCAATTCCATTGCTTTATTTTCTATTGGACTGTCCAAACTGGCCGTTTTGAGCTGAACATTTGTCGGACGTCCTGCTTCTATTTTCTTCCTGTCGCTCGCGTTGAAAGCCGGTTGAAAGCGCTGTAGGAAACGGTCATGGATGAGGAACGGCTGATCCAGTTAGTTGAAATGAGAAGTTATCTCTATGATTCCTCCTCATTTCACTACAAAAACCTCAATAAAGTTCAGCTGCTGGAGGGAGATGGACCGAGAGACGATGTCACGCAGTGCTACGATAGTCGGACGCTCATGCAGTTACACGGTTTTATAGTTGTGGGCGTGGTTTGCATTTTGGTTACGTAACGAAAGGGAGCAGAATCTTATTGGCTCGTAGATCCACATCACACTGGACGATCATCCGGGCGGCTGTACAGACTCTGCAGAATCTGGTTGTTTCCTCCTTCTCTGAGTTGGCAGGCTGAGGGGACAACACTTTATATATGTTAAAGACAGAAATAAACTGTTTTTCATAATAGGTCCCCTTTAAGTACTTCTCATTTAACCCTAATGACCATTTCCAGTCTCTGTAGTAAAAGTTTGCAGTTGATAATATCACAAATACAGCACAGCAGTTCAGACAAACAGTGATAGAGAGAGGATCCTGGTCGTTTGCTCTAAAATATCCAGGCAAACAACCTTTTCATGAATAATTGCTAATATGTCTGTTTGACTTTTTCCAGGATCTTCAGCATCAACCGGAGATTAGGTAAAGGTTTCACAGCCTTCTCAGAAATGCGTCTCTGGCCCGGTAATTTCCTTTTATCAAAACTGCAAGTCCTCTTCTGATCACCTGGGACACTATCTCAACAAAGATTGGCAACAAAAACACTTTCTTGTAATGCTGGGAGAAGAGCTAACTTCCATTTGCACTGCTCGACCATACAGCAAAATGTAGTTCATTGGAAATAAAAAAACAAGTCATTTATTAGTGAAACAGAAAGAAAACATGTGTCCAATATGGCAAAAATTAGGGAGCATGTGCTTTTTTGTACATTCAGTTTAAGTTTTATATCATATGTTCTGTTTTTAGCTCCACATCAGGTCTGCCCATGAACAAAACATTGCACTTTCGGTCTTTGAAAATAATAAATGACAAACTTCATGCTACATGGCAAAGCCATACATTTGCACTGCGACTGGTTAATAGGGATGCATCTGGTCCATTTGTTCCCAGGCAGCGTTTGCTTCCATGATTCATGGAAGGGTCGGGCAATCAGGGTCCAATGAGTCCTGAGGTGTCCTACATTCATGGGTTTGTCAGGAACAGAAGTACAAAGGACGAGAAGCCATTTGTCAAAAGTGATGACATTTTCCCATCGCACCACTGGTCCCATTGTCTGCATTCTTCACTGGTAGTGGTGGAAAGAAAAGGTTTGACAATGACAGTCCCTCAATGACAGCAAGCCTTTGTGAAGCTCAACAGAAGGCGTTAGATAGTGTAAGAGCCATGTTTCATTTTGGTTTATGTTGAGTTTTTACCCTCCGACCACTAGGGGGCGGTGTTTCATGTGTGTGTTCTACCTGAGGCCATCAGGTCGTCCTCTGTCATTTGATTCACATTCGATACGTAGACGCCCCATCGAGTGTTCTTGCCCGCTGCTGCGATACGTCAACGTCGCCGCCATATTGGATGTTCAAGACTGCGCTGTAAACTAATACAAGTAAAAGGACTTATTTTCATAAAGCGCCTTTCTACAAAGAAATTCACGTTTTACGTCTCATTTATTCATTCACACACGCACTAATATACTTGGGAAACAGTTAGGCACCAAATATAATATATTTAATTTTCTCAGATGGCAAAAATAAGAACTTTATTGATCCCACATAGGAGTAATTCATGTTATATCAGCTATAGAGAACAAGGTAGTGCCGAAAAACAATATATATTTCCCCTCACAAAAATAAGAAAAATAGAGAAACATATTTTCTCATCAACAAAACAATAGTTTTCAGTAACTAGAAGAAGTAATTTGTTCATAATCGTGTGGTTTTTCAACAAATGAAGCCCGATATTCAGCCAAAGATCGGAGCCTTAACTCTGAAATGTTCCTCAAGTCTTATCAGCTAATTACTAATAGATTCTAGGTTTTGATCAATAACGAGTGTAGAGCGTCTTTGCTGCCACAGCTCCGGATTATGAAATGATATGCATGAAAACAAATACAAGAACCCAAAAGATGCAATTATTATCTCTGAATTCATTAATTTGATGACACTTACATGATACTTTTCTTAAGTGAGCTCAGTGATGACGAAGGTTTCGTGTAGATCAGCATATCCTTATTTCTTTTGAGGAAGACATCAAATTGGTCGACGTTTAAAGCAGCACAATGTAACTTTCATCTTTTGTTGAGTTTGGCGGCTCCTTTGGACAAAAGCGGTAGTGCTTTACCAGAAAGAACACTACATTTCCCATGATGCACCAGCGTGTACTGCCGGAAAACTCCTGTCCCCGTCGCTGCATTTGTTTTGATAGTGAATGAAATAAGACGGGGTGGACTTTCAAAACTACTTTTCTGTTTTCAGCGGTCGTTTGCAGGATGGACAGCAAAGAGGTAATGTATCTATTTTTGGCTAAACAATATAATATGAAGATGTTGAAAATCACTAAGTTCAACTTGGTTTTATTAGTGAAGTCACCCCCGCCCCCCTGTCCTGTTTGTTTCATAAAAACTCAAAATCTTACCAGGAATATTTGTCTTATTTCTATTTAAAATGTCTAATTTTTAGTCAAAAAAATCTCATTACACTTAAAATAAGAGTCATCACCAGAAAAATAACTTGTTATTTGACCATTTTCACCTGTTTCAAGTAAATTTTCACTTGAAATAAGTAGAAAAATCTGCCAGTGGGACAAGATTTATCTTCTCATTACAAGAAAAAAAGATTTTTCCACTTATTTTAAATGAAAATTTACTGGAAACAGGTGAAAATGGTTGTTTTTGAGTCTTGTCTTAAATGTAATGAGATTTTTTTTTTACTAAAAATTTGACATTTTAAGTAAGATTGAGTTTTTGCAGTGTATAATAACTAATGAAATCGATCATGTTCTGATTTGCATTTGAAGTTACTCTATATGTATTAAGTAATAGAATAATCAATACAAATAGACACAGAGTAATTCCATAAATGTATTTAAAAAACAAACATTTACATTTTCCCTTGAAGCCGAGGTGTGGCGGCTGCCGTACCTTCATACCCAATTGACGCCCCTGAAGGAGGGGGAAGTGACGTATGCCGTAAAGCAGTCAAAGCCGTAACAATGTGTAGTTTTTTAGTGTGGCAGGGTTCCTACCATGCTCCTCAAAGTTACATAGTGCCAGTGAAGGCGATACAGACCCCTCAGACCATGACAGAGGTTCATTAAACCTGTTGGAAGTTGATGTACCATCACAATAGGGCTGCCACCTTTCAGAAATAGAAATAAGGGACGCCCCGATTTCAGCAGCGCAGGAGCCAAAAAAAAGCCCCAAAACTTCTAAACTGAATAAAAATGTGTTTATTTTATATGAAAAAACAAAATGCTTTGATTTAAAGTTTAAAGTGCTTCAATAGCATTGAACTTGTATGACTGTACAGACAGACAACCATATAGCAACTGAAATAGCCTCCTATGCTACGTATGTCCACATCAGCCAAGATATAGTTACAGGTGAAGAATATGGTGTAAAAGTTAATTTATTTCAATAATTCAACTAGAATATGGTGTAAAAGTTAATTTATTTCAATAATTCAACTAGAATATGGTGTAAAGGTTCATTTATTTCAATAATTCAACTAGAATATGGTTTAAAGGTTCATTTATTTCAATAATTCAACTAGAATATGGTTTAAAGGTTAATTTATTTCAATAATTCAACTAGAATATGGTGTAAAGGTTCATTTATTTCAATAATTCAACTAGAATATGGTTTAAAGGTTCATTTATTTCAATAATTCATCTAGAATATGGTTTAAAAGTTAATTTATTTCAATAATTCCACTATGGTGTAAAAGTTAATTTACACAAACAAAGATTTTGCTGGCCTTAATGTTTCCTGTGTTTTATGACATGTGTATGGGGCGCTAATAAAAATACGGGACAAATTGCGTCCCGTATTAGTTCAATACGGGATGCAACATTTTTTTCTCAAATAAAGGACAATTCCGTATTTTACGGGACGGGTGGCGACCCTACATCACAATGACTCTGGAAATATGATATTAAGGTGGAAAAGTTACATAGTGCTGCTTTAAGATAAACATTTTCCTTCTCATTCCCATAATTAAATGTATTTCCCGGAGTAGATTAGCCGCCCTTGCCAGCCGGAGTTCCTAGCTTTAGGCGCGCCAAACATTCAGGATTAGGATGAGCACTCGTGTGCCTGTTAAGAATGATTGCGTTGAGGAAAAGGCGCTTTGGTTTATTGAACACAGGGATTTATCTGATCCTCTCAGGCAGCTCAGATCATTCAATGCTGCCTGGCTTCCCCTCAAATGAATTCCTGTGATTAGACATGGCCCAGGCGGCCTATGAACTCCAACAAATACTCAACAAGGACTGAGCTTTACAGGAGTCAACGTTGTTATTTTGTCATTGAGCATATCAAGATGAACAGTGTTACTTCATGGTATTGTGAATGTGTTTCCTTCCCATGTGGAATATTTGAAGAAACTACTCTTAACATGTTTCTTTTTTGAGCTCAAAGGTGCAGATGTTTCATGCAGGATAAAGATATTAACCCTTGTACTGTCTTCGGGTCAAGATGACCTAATTCTCCTATCCTTCCTTCCTTCCTTCTTTCCTCCTCTTTTCTTCCTTCCTTCCTTCCTTCTGTCCTTACTTATTTCCTCCCCTCCTTCTTTTCTCCCTTCCTTCCTTCCTTCCTCTTTTCTTCCTTCCTTCCTTCCTTCCTTCCTTCCTTCCTTCCTCTTTTCTTCCTTCCTTCCTTCCTTCCTTCCCTCCTTCCTTCCTTCCTTCCTTCCTTCCCTTCCTTCTGTCCTTACTTATTTCCTCCCCTCCTTCCTTCCTTCCTATCCTTCCTTCCTTTTCTCCCTTCCTTCCTTCTTCCCTCCTCTTTTCTTCCTTCCTTCCTTCCTTCCTTCCTTCCTTCCTCTTTCCTTCCTTCCTTCCTTCCTTCCTTCCTTCCTTCCTTCCTTCCTCTTTTCTTCCTTCCTTCCTTCTTCCTGCTCTCTCCTTCCTTCTTTCCTTCCTTCCCTCCTTCCTTCCTTCCTTCTTTCTTCCTGCTCTCTCCTTCCTTCCTTCCTTCCTTCCTTCCTTCCTTCCTCTTTTCTTCCTTCCTTCCTTCTTCCTGCTCTCTCCTTCCTTCCTTCCTTCCTTCCTTCCTTCCTTCCTTCTTTCCTCCTGCTCCCTCCTTCCTTCTTCCCTTCCTCTTTCCTTCCTTCCTTCCTTCCTTCCTTCCTTCCTTCCTTCCTTCCTTCCTTCCTTCCTTCCTTCCTTCCTTCCTTCCTTCCTTGACCCAAAGACAGCACAAGGGTTAAGGCGTTTGTAAACTGTGATCTGCCAGTTGTGCTCAACTGTTCCACAGTTCTGTTTCATTTGACACTGAAAGAAAAACATGCAGAGAAGATATTTTCTGAAGTTATGAATCTTTTATTCATTTTCCCCAATCTCAGCATGATGAAAGCATCTCTCTCTGAGCATGTGTGGATAAAACACACTCTGCTTCCAAAAACTCACACAGTTCAAACCATTTTTCCCTGACAGTCATCGTGTAGTGATCTCAATACTCCTCAACCCCAGAGGCCAATTATTCATGGACACTACAAGCTTTTAATACAGTATCCTAATGAGAATTCAAACAACTTCAATCTGATGTTCAAGGCCAGAAATCCTGTCCCTGAAGTTTAGCCTTGTTTGGAGCACTTCCTTTTTCCGCAGTATTAATGCAAGTTTAAATTTGAAAGATCATGAATACTCATTATTTTTCTTTACGATGCACGATGGGAATATATCTGCACCCCTGTTTTTTAAGGATATATATCCAAAGCCACCACCTTGTCAGACTTTAATTGTGATGACCCCATAGCCAACATCTATTTCGCCCTTCCCTTTAGCAGAAACTGATCCCTGCTGAGATCCTGCAAGTTTGACTAATGATCAATGTTTCAGGTTTGTTTGTTTTATTTAGGATCCCCATTAGCATTAGCAACAGCGTTAGCTATCCTTCCTTTGGTCCGACATAAACACAACACACAAATGAACACTTAATACATAACAGACATACATTATACATGACAAGTGTTGGGACTAACGCGTTATTTAGTAACACCGTTAGTTTTGCGGTAACGAATACTCTAACGCGTTACTTTTTAAATTCAGTAACTCAATTACCAAACGGTGCGTTACTCCGTTATTTCTGGCTACAGTGAAGCTTTTTTTCCCCACACGTGAAGACCGGAGGAAACGGAGTGCGTGTGCATTCAAAAACATAACGGTCATGAGCCAAGAGAGCAAGGCGAGTTTCACAACGTGGAGATATTGTCATTACAGTAATCTGGTTTTTCGCGGGGGTTACGTTCCAAAAAGAACCCGTGATAAGTGAAATCCGCGAAGTAGCAACCTTTTTTTTTTTTTTTTTTTTACAATTGTTATACAAGGCTTCAAATTGCAGAGATCAGCACCGCCTCGCATGTATTCCACTGCTCTTCTGAGTCCGAGGGGCCGGCTTCGGGGGGCACCGGGTCCTCGGCGCCGGTGCGTCCGGGACCACCGCTGGTCCCGCAACTGGGCGAGGTGCATCCGGGACCACCGTCAGAACAGGCTGGGGCCCCCCTCGAGCCAGGCGTGTTCAATTCAATTCAATTCAAAACACTTTATTGGTCCCCGAGGGGCAATTTAAAAAGCATAAGGAGCAGCATTAAAAGACAACATACATACATAGGGTGTGCAGTTAAAAATATCCAAGCTACTGCCAGTAAAAGTGCTTTGTGCTTGATGTTAAAGTGCTATGTGGATTAAGTCAGTCGCCGTTGAGACAGGGAGGGGTCGTTGTTTAAGAGCTGGACTACTCTGGGGACAAAGGTGGCCCTCCTTCTCTGTGTTCTGCAGCGTGGACATCGCAGCCTGCGACCTGATGGGAGCCACTCGAACATTGAGTGAAGGGGGACTCCTCCTCCTCAAACCGAGGCATGTTCTTCTCTGCTTCCCGGCATAAATATTCCCAAAGGGTTATCTGCTCTCCGACTGGGTCCACGCTGGCTGGTCCGTTCTGTCAGGGAGGTTGGAGTAGGACCCAGATGCAGGAGAGCAGGAGGCAGGAGTTCTCAAAAAGCTGATTTATTCACTTAAACAAAACCAAAAACGCTGCTGAGCAGGATACAAAATCAGACCGTGAACAAGAATCAAAAACTATGGCAAAACTTGACGGGGAAAACATGGAAGGATGAAACAGGACGGACCAGCAGGGAGCAAGGGAAAGACAAAACTAGATATACACAAGGGTTAACGAGACACAGGTGCAGACAATCAGGGCAGATGGAAACAGGAAGGTCAAACCGGAACTTAAACACAAGGACAAGGACAAACCCTGACAGTTTTTTTCAACAGATCCCTTGTTTTGTAAATAATACCAATAGATCTTGACAATTTTTTTTATCAATTATTATTAATTCATCAAATTAGTTAAATAATAATAATCTCAATCCCTGACAAAAAACCTGGTGTACCAATAAAAAGATAATAATTTTCCACACTGAAATGGTTTTTGTTCCCCTTCCACACCGAGCACCTGTGGGAAGTCGCCCATTCCAGTCATCGTGCATCACTCACCAAAGCCAGATAACCCTCGACGTTTGAACAGAGCGATAGACGTCTGATTGGCAAGTAATGGGTCCGACTGCAGGAGCAGGCTGAGCTCATCTGGCCGCTGTCAGGCAACAGAATAGAAACAGAGTAGAATAGAAAGATAAAGGATGTCATGCAAACCAGGCGCGTAGCCAGTAATGGTTCTGGGTGGCACTGGCCCTCCCAACCAACTTTGATCAAAATACATGTTTCACATAAACATATTCTAAAAAATTATATGAGAAAAGGTATAAATATAAACGTGATTTGTTGTTGAATTGTGTTCAGCCTTTATTTTTTTTCATTGAGTTGTTTGATTAGTTATTTAAAAAGAAAACTTGAAGACACGCCACTGCCAGTGGCTCGGACTGAGTCCACCGTTACATGCACGATTTCTCTTTGATGTTAGCTCATGTCATGCAGTAAGTTGACACCTCTGCTGTTTGGGTTTATGTTTAGTTGCCACTTTGTACAGTTAAATTGTTAATTATTGTGTTGTGCGCTGCAGAGCCAATGCGCTGCCAGTTCAGCAAACAGGCTACAATAGTGGCAAATAGGCTACTGGCCCATATAGACAGGTTTTCATGCTCTGTTGGTCGAGCATGTTGTGTTTAACTGTTATAATGCAGATTACAAAGTAAAATTGACACGTTTGTCATGTTTTCTGCTTATAAGTTTTTATAATTCTGCTTTTTCTGGGACAATATGGCCGACCCAAATAAATATTTCTGCGTACGCCACTGATGCAAATCACAAGACCATGAAGCGGAAGGCAAAGCTGCTGGTAAACGTCATCAAGGCCCTTGTGTAACACTGAAAAGCATGTTGCTGCTTGCAAAACAGTCACGAAGAAGGTTTTAAAAGTTTCAGTCACTGTAAGACTAGATGGTCTACCTCTTTAAAAAAAGAAAAGAAAAGGATCCAAGCATGAGTAAGGCATTACATTAACCAGTTGAATTAAATGTAATAAATCGTAGCTGTGGATTTGCAAAGGTGGATACGGGGGATAAAATCTATATTAGTCTCAACCTGAAGGTGCTTCAGCTGCAGGTTATTTTATCAATGTCGTCCCATGAAAGATATAACCATAAAAGCTCTCTTCTCATATGTCGTCATCCCAGGTAATACAGAGAAGCCTTTGAGCAAGTTGTGATTTAAACTTCCATCATAGACTTCAAATCTTACCATTGTCTGTGTTGAAGACAAAACAATACTTTTCTGTTTGGACGTATGAAAGGGGACTTGAGAGAAATGTCCATTTGGAACCAATCCCAATACACCCCCTACTTTCTACCACTAGCCCTAAAAATGAAGCCACAAACTTTAGGGCCCTTGTAATGTTCCCTAGGGATTGGGACACCACTTGTTACGTCACTGCGTGGTTTACGTTCGGGTACGTAAGCGACTGCGTAGTTACGTTTGCACATACGTCACACAATATCAGGAAGCCCAGAGATAAAAGCTGTTTTAATTTCCGCTGTAGCTGTTAATATGCCACTTTATTAAGTTTTAATATTTTTTCAGGCGTAAAAGTAACCGTTAAGATCCCCAACCTGGGCTCAGTTTATCCAAATAACGCCTGTTAAGAAATTTGCTCCAATGTTTTCGGGATGAGAAGAGCCGCCGGCTCGGGAGCTGACGCGTACGGCGTGCGTCGCCACATAACCTACGCCGTAGGCTCTGCGTTGGTGTAACGCGGAACCATAAATCAGGCTTTATTCTGGCGAGATCTGAACAGACTTCGCAACAATGAGCGATTATGTACATTCACTGAGTGAATATTATGAAAGTAAAATATATATTTCACACTAGAAATGTAGTCAAAACGCATTTTTATGCAAAACTCAAAATATTGATTTTATTCACTAAAAAATAAGAAATGTCCGCCATGTTTTTTGTTTGATTCAGTCTGCAAATGATGACGTAAAGCATTCTGGGAAATTTTCTCAGGCCCTCGGTCGGCGAGTCAGAATCTGAAATCCCTCGCTGTGAAGGGCTAGATTCATACACACTAGCCCTCATTATGCCCACTAGCCCTACATGCAAAGAGGAATTGGGACACCACTACCCTCACGGGAAAGCACAAAATTTAGGGGTAGGGCTGAAAAGTAGAACTAGGGGGGGATTGGGACTGGGCCTAAAATGTTTTATTAAAAGATAAAAAAAGCAGCCAACATCAGATTAGATTTTACAAAATCTCAGGCTTCAATACAAGGTCAGCTTTGTCAAGTGATGTCTGGCGTGGAAAAGATCATTTTAATCATAAAATAATGTCCTCTAAAGAGCTCCTTGTATAGATAACGGAAAAATACCTGCAATACTGTCAAAGACAGCTGATTGTGAGAATGAACCAGGATCAGACTCACAGTAATGCTTTGTATTTCTGTCCCCCCATAATAAGACAATCTACGGTATCTCTTTATGGTTCTTACGAGACGGATTTAAAAGGTGAATGTTTTGTGTGAGCGGCATCCACGATACGCCTGAGAGCAATCTCATTGTCTTGCTTGGCTAGCGTGAATGCTGAGCTAACACCAGGGCTGTAATCTATCACCGCAGAGATTGCACTTGTTCCAGCACTGTTTTACAAGCTGCTGAGTACCAGAACAGATAAGCTTTATCCTGCCCTCACTTTCTCCGGGAGCCTCTGAAATCCATCTGTCAATAAGAGGGAAAAAGGTGTGAAATGGAATCGCGTGTCTTCGTTCGATGGCTGATGTTGCTTTAGGTGGAGAACTGTTTAGAGGGAACAGATGTTGCTCGCTTCCTTGTATCCTCTGCAGATATTTAGGGTCCTTTGAAGATTAACTAAATGGTCTGGCTTTGCAGCGTTTACGACGGGGATGAGGGAGTGTATCATTTGCATGAATATTTCTAAAGATGCATTGCATGTACAGTACATTTACTCCGTGACAGTCTAAAGTGGAATTATGAGATTATGCTAAACTATGAAAGTATGCAACATAAATGTTCTTCCAGTGCACATTACTGTATGTGCAAACTCAGGCAAGGCGAGTTTATTAGTATTATTAGTATAGCACAATTCAATACAAGGTAATTCAAAGTGCTTTACATCAATATTAAAAGCGGCAAGACACAATTAAACAGTAAATAACACATAAAATGACAACAAAAGAGGTAAAATAATAAAAAGCACAAGTTGTTAAAAGGTAAGGGCAGTAGAGTACAGCAGGTACATGGCAGGAATTACGTTTCTATACGGTCAAAACGTACAAAGACCGGGTCAAATACAGGATTTCAAAAGTAATCTGTAACAATTCATACGGTGAATTAAACCAATTTGACAATTTTATGCCACAATGCCTGTTTTCAATTCAATTCAATTCAATTTTATGTATATAGCGTCTAATACAACAAATGTTGTCTCTAGACGCTTCCCAGAGACCCAGAACATGAACATAAACCCCCGAGCAATTATTACATAAACAATGGCAGGTAAAAAACTCCCCTAGTGGGAGAAAAACCTTCAGCCAAACAGTGGCAAGAAAAACTCCCCTTTAGGAGGAAAGAAACCTTGAGCAGGACCAGGCTTGCAGGCAGGTGGAAGCAGCAGCGGGATGACCAAGGTCCAGGTCTTATTTCACACAGCTGACGTTTCTATACGGTCAAAACGTACAAAGACCGGTTCAAATACAACTAGAATCCTACTTTTCAACCTTGGGTGAGTTGTTAGTGTGCATGGACACAGATTTAATTGTTTTTCTTCTTGTGGGTGGAACCCAGTTTTTAAGGTTTCTTGCATCTATCATGTTTGTTTGTTTGTTGTTGTTTTTTTTGCAGAAGATGCTGGACTCATCAGCAGATTCAGTATGACATAGAAAAGTAGATTTCTGTCACACAGGAAGGTGTATGTTGAAGCTTTTGAGGGAAACCCTAATGACCGTTAGTCACGCTAGTTTTGCACGGAAGAGTATTAGGGCCATGCACTTCGAGAAAAAAGTTGAAATGTCTGAGAAAAAAAGTCGAAATGTCGAGATTAATGTTGAAATACAATTTTAAGAATAAAGTCGAAATTTCGTGAATAAAGTCGAAATTTCGCCTTTTTTCTCAACATTTCAAATTTATTGACGAACTTTTTACTTTTTTCTCAACATTTCGACTTTTTTCTCGAAATTGTACTTCAACATTAATCTCGACATTTGGACTTTTTTCTCGACATTTGGACTTTTTTCTCGATATTTCGACTTTTTCCTCGAAATTGTACTTCAACATTAATCTCGATATATCGACTTTTTTCTCGATATTTTGACTTTTTTCTCGATATTTCGACTTTTTTCTCGAAATTGAACTTCAACATTAATCTCGACATTTGGACTTTTTTCTCGATATTTTGACTTTTTTCTCGATATTTCGACTTTTTTCTCGAAATTGAACTTCAACATTAATCTCGACATTTGGACTTTTTTCTCGACATTTGGACTTTTTTCTCGACATTTCGATTTTTTTCTCGAAATTGTACTTCAACATTAATCTCGATATATCGACTTTTTTCTCGATATTTCAACTTTATTCTCGAAATTGTACTTCAACATTAATCTCGACATTTGGACTTTTTCCTCGACATTTCAACATTTTTCTCGAAATTGTATAAGGAAAAAAAAAATCTTCCTTCTCTAAAATATCAGTTATTTTTCTCCTGCCTGGCCCTAATAGTCTTCCGTAAGTTTTGTTTATGGACTCATTTAAGCTTCTCTTTTATTTGGTCTCCCATCCTGAGTACGGATCAAACAGCAGCTAAAAAGGAGCTATTAGCTATTAGCTATTAGCAGGCAGAAACCTCCAAAAGTTCAGGGGGTCAGAGCACAACAACGTTTATCACTTGTTAATCATCATAATACGGTTCCATTTTATTCTTTCCTACCCTCCGTGGCTCAAAAACACCAGTTTTATCGGCTGTCTAGCTGTCATCACACTGACGCACGTATCTTTATAAATGGACTCCGGTCAGTGAGTGAATGCTCACTTGTCATAGACGGCGCTACCTTTGACCTTTCCACTCTGCTGCCTCGGACTGAAATTATTGATGAGACCATCAGCTCGTCACTGTCAAACGCCAGTCCGTTCTCCCTCCTTACGCCTTCTCATCTCGCCCTCACTCACTTCCACCCCCTTAATCCTGGATCCTAATTTGGACGGGGAAGCAGTGAGTGGACCGGACGAAAGATCATCAATTCAGAGACGGAGCTGGCGCTGAGACGTTATTGGCAGCTCTCGTCTACCATTTCAGAGCACCGGACACAAAGCTGACGTGTGCTGGAGTTTCTCTGCTGGAGGCCGAGGGCTCAATATCACAGCAGGAATAAGAAAAGATTAACAGAAGAGAGGGAGAACAAGATGCTGAAAAGGAAAAAAAAAAAAGCATTTGAGCAGTACTTAGTACTGCTGCAATTCAGCAGCTTTTAAAGGCAACGTTAGCAGCAATGTCTCGAATGAGTTTGTTTTTGGTCAATGTTGGCCCATTATTATTTAAAGTTCATTGAGATTTTTGGGTATTTACTCTTTTGAGGTCCCCCCAACAGATTTTCAATCAATCAAATGTTATTTATAAAGTGCTCTACATACATAAAGCAACCAAACTGCTGTAGAGATTAATGAAATGTAACGAGGCAGAGACATAAAACAACACAAATAAAGGCAAAAGCCAACGCAGGGACTAGTCTACAATTCATGTCCTCCAGAGCAATGTGTAAGCCTGTGTTTACACAGCCTTATTCTTTTAATTCTAGAGATATGGAGATTTTTGGGGCAAAAAATGACCTTGAAAATTAAATTTGACCTTCAACGTGACCTTGAAGTAGGAAATTTATCTCAGAATGGAATTCCTAGCACCAAAAAAGTAGAGAAAGTGATTTACGTCCTTATCCGCGTCCTTATCCTTGTCCTGATTTGCATCCTTATTTACGCCTTTATTTACGTCCTTATTCGCGTCCTTATTCGCGTCCTTATTTGCGTCCTTATTTGCGTCCTTATTTACGTCCTTATTTACGTCCTTATTCGCGTCCTTATTCGCGTCCTTATTCGCGTCCTTATTTGCGTCCTTATTTACGTCCTTATTCACGTCCTTATTCGCGTCCTTATTCGCGTCCTTATTTGCGTCCTTATTTACATCCTTATTCGTCTTTTTTCACGACTTTATTCAAGTCCTTATTTGCGTCTTTATTTACGTCTTTATTCGCGTCCTTATTTACGCCTGTGTAAGCCTGTGTAAGCCTGTGTAAAAAGATACATTTTTAAAAAAGATTGTAAGCTCATTCGGAGCTCGGGCCGACCTCACAGAAAGGAGAAGACCATTCCAGAGTTTACCGGCTACAACTGAAATGGTTCTGGTCACAAAGTGAGTCCTACGAGCCACCAGGAGCATCTAATCTTCAGATCTCAAGCTCTACTATGTGAGAGCTCAGAAAGATAAGCAGCTGCCAGACCATTTAAACATTTAAAAACCAAGAAAGCGCACTTAGATGTTATTCTGAAGGAAACAGGCAGCCAGCGAAGGGAACACAGTACTGGAGTAATATGCTCACTCTGTCTTGTCCCTGTTAATAAGCGGGCGGCTGAATTGTGGACTAGCTGTAGATGAGGAAGAAGATACTGGTCCACCCCACTATAAAGCCAGTTGCAGTAATCCAGTCTGGAAAAGATAAAAGCATGAATAATGCCCTTTCAAGGTCACCGTGTGTTAGAAAGGGCTTGACTTTACTAATTAGCCTCAAAAGATAAAAGATTGGCCTGGACCACTGCAATGAAATTATTATCGAAAATAACCCCACATTTTCTGATAAAAGGCAGATTAGATTGATCCAGGGAGCCAACAGCCCAGTCACATCCATTCAGTAGGTCAGTTTTCCAAAACACAAACATCTCTGTTTTTTCTTCATTAGACAAAGACGAAGTTCAGCTCCATCCAAGTTTTAACTTCCTGTAAACACCTTCCTTAAATTCTCTACACACTGGGCTCCACCAGATTTCATGGGTAAATTAAAGCTGCAAGCAGCGATGAACGGGCCCTCGCACCCTTGTGCACGTTCAGGCGTGCTGAAGTGGAAGCGCTTGCATGTAGATTCTTCAGGCCTGGACATTTAGTGGATGACACCAGCCACGACTCTCTATATCAAACAATTCAAGAGTTATGGCAGAAAGTAGGAACTATCAAATATGGACCAATCAGATGAAGGGGGGCCGCGCTTTTTGGCGTCTATCGTCGCCACGGTAACGCTTTTGACTGAGAAAAATAATGTGCGTGCTCACAGGATGGAGACGCACATTTTGATGTATAACACACCTGGGTGCACGTTACGGTTCGGGCCGCATTAACTGCCGAACAAATGGCATAAATTGTGCCAAAATTACACGATTAATTCAAAATAGCTGACTTCCTGTTTGGTTTGGGCCATGGCACCAAGAGACTAAATTGATTGCAACATGATACAGGTGTGTACCGATTTTCGTGCATGTACGTCAAACCGTATTGTGGGGCTTGAGGCACAAAGTTTTCTAGGGGGCGCTGTTGAGCCATTAGGCCACGCCCATTAATGCAAACCATTAATATCACATTTTTCACCAGGCCTGGCTTGCGTGCAAAATTTGGTGACTTTTGGGGCACGTTTAGGGGGAAAAAAAGCCCTCATTTCGTCGAAAGAAAAACGAGGAAAAAAATTCCTACAGATACAATAGGGCTTTCGCACTGTCAGTGCTCGGATGTCATCTGCATAACAGTGAAATTACACGTGATGTTTCTCAAAAATTAACCCCAGTGGAAGCAGGTAAAGCGAAAATAAAACGGGGGCCCAAAATAAAGCCTTGAGGTACCCCTTACATAAGTGGGGCTTCTATAGAAAAAAACTGTCCAAGGTCTGGTCTATATTCCAAAACCTTTATTATTTAGACGGTAGTGTGGTTTGGGGTTTCTATCAGATCTGGGGTCTGTTTCACAAAGAAGGGTTATGTTATAACTCTGAGTATGTTGAAACTGAACTCTGGAATAACTCTGAGTTTTCCATTTCACAAAGCGAGGTTACTTAACCCCGAGCAAGATGGTTCAGCTGAGCCAGTATCAGAGGGCAAAGATCTTAGATATTTATCTTATATTAAATATAAGATATTAAACCTGGCCAACATATCCTGAGTTTTTATCTCATAATTTCGAATTTTGTCTCGTAATTTCGATTTTCTATCTCATAATTTCGATTTTCTATCTCATAATTTCGGTTTTCTATCTCATAATTTCGGTTTTTTATCTCATAATTTCGACTTTATCTCATAATTTCGAATTACTTACTCCCCTTAATCAACTAAAACAAGTTCAGTTTAAGCAACAAGCGATCACATATCCTGTATTTTAGAGATGTCCGAACGATGACAGTTTGCATTTGTGTCAGATAAGCATATTAATGAATGGGGTAGATTTTAAAGTGATCAAAAAAGACCTCTACTTGTTGGCCTGATGGCTTTTAAAGAGCGTTTGGTCTTATTTGTTGTCACAGTCAGCCTCTATGATCCTCTCCATCTGTGCAGCACAAATATCACATATGTTCATAATTTACACAAAAATGCCTGGGTTATTAATTGAATAAGCAGTTATTTATTTGCGGATGTCAGTTTTATTAATATCATTACGGATACTAAACATACTGTGTTCAATGACATTAGAAAGTGAACGATGCAGAACTGTGAGAAGAGACTGACTCAGACTTATGTTTTTTAAACAGGCCTTGAATGTCTTAAAAACAAGCTTTTGATTGTTTTTGCTAAATAAATTAGAAATTCAGCCTCTAAACCATGTCTTTATCTTCCCATTCTCTAACCTCATTATCTATGCAGGATTCTGAGTGGGCGGGGCTATGATAATGAGGCTCTGTGCTGATTGCCTGCTTGAATGACGCGATACACCGCTACGAAAAAATGGAGGAAACTCCGGCCGGCGGAGTTACCGTGTCCTAACTGCATGCGATGCGAGCGAGCGTCAGCGACAAAATCAATTCCATTGCTTTATTTTCTATTGGACTGTCCTAACTGGCTGCAGCGACGCAGTGCCGTTTTAGCTGAACATTTGTCGGACGTCCTGCTTCTATTTTCTTCCCGTCGCTCGTGTTGAAAGCCGGTTGAAAGCGCTGTAGGAAACAGTCATGATGAGGAACGGCTGATCCAGTTAGTTGAAATGAGAAGTTATCTCTATGATTCCTCCTCATTTCACTACAAAAACCTCAATAAAGTTCAGCTGCTGGAGGGAGATGGACAGAGAGACGATGTCACACAGTGCGACATGATAGTCGGACGCTCATGCAGTTAGGACACGGTGTTTCATTACGTAACCAAAATGCAAACCACGCCCACAACTAAAGTGAGCAGAATCTTATTGGCTCGTAGATCCACATCACACTGGAGGATCATCCGGGCGGCTGTACAGACACTGCAGAATCTGGTTGTTTCCTCCTTCTCTGAGTTGGCAGGTTGAGGGGAGACCACTTTATATATGTTAAAGCAAGAAAACACCTGTTTTTCATAATAGGTCCCCTTTAAATTTGTTTATTTTTTTGAACTAACCAGGATTGGATTTATTGGACTAGGGTTGGAATTACATGACAGTAGATATTAAGAACAGTTAGCTTAGCCTATTATTCATTGGGAGGGAAGGGGGTTAATAATTCAAGGGGAAACCTAAACTTCAAATCTTTATTAGTGCGTACAACAAAAATAAGTTTTTGTGTAACAGTTTGTGGAATTAAACTGTGGAATGGTTTGAATTTGGAGTTAAAAGAATGTACAAACATAAAAATATTTGAGAAGAAATATAAAGAAATGGTTTATTTGAGGTATAAAAGTGATAAAAATGTGTTTAAAGATCAACAGCTGTGTGTGTTCTGCTATTTATCATGTTGTCTTTGTATGTTTATATACTTAGATCAGAGCCGTCTGGGAGATTTGCGAGGCCCTGTGCGAAATGGCCGGGGGGGCCCCTTGCGCGCTCGCTACGCTCACGCGCGCAACATTTTTGGGTTTTTCAGGTCGGATCGGGTGTCTATATGCGCAATTTTAACTCTTTTTTTTAGCAAATTAGCAAAATACTGGATACCTTCCCCTGCCTCATCATCATCTCTTGCCTCGACGCGGGGCCCCACGGCTGCTTGAAACCCGGTCGGATCGGTGATTTTTGTAACAGATTTAGAAAACGAGCCTTTCAGAGAGGCATTAAACTCTTCCATTTTCTTTAGTTTTTTTCTTTTTTCATCCCCTGATGGAAATTTCCTGATCCTGTCTCGTTCTCTCGACATTGTGTGACAGTTTGTTCCAACTCCACCGTCTGGATCAGAGCAGCTTGTGTCTGCACTTGGTCTGATCAGTTGTATTGAACAACAGACACGCGCATCATTGCACATATATTTATTGATATGCACAGACTAGTACACATTTAGGTCTGTAATGGAACGTGACTGTTGATATTTATAAGGGAAAAATTTGGAAAAAAAACAAAAAACGGCCCATAGCGCAAGGCCCCGTGCGGTCGCACGGTTCGCACACCCATTTGCGGCGGCCCTGACTTAGATATACGTATTATATTTATATCATAGTTATATTCAGTGCTTAATTTGTCCATGAAGAGGTCCCGGAACATCGAGGGGGTACCGGGAGATTTTTTGAGCATAATGCATTTAAATGCATCAATCTGGTGCACTTTGGAAAGCTAGAATAACAATAATAGGGTGTCTGATGCCTTAACTTACTTTGGAAACATATCCTCTCCGGAGCTTCTCTACCCGGCTAAACTTATTCTCCGCTATGTTTGTGTGAGCACAGAGCATGCACAGCCTTCACCGCTGATTGGCTGTTTCCCGTGCCTGTCTCTGTGTGTAACCAATCAGATGGTGCTGTGGGCGGGACATTGCTGCAGTGCAGTGACGGCAGGCAGAGACGCGGCTGCATCAACCCCAAAATAACGCCGTTTTAAATTGTACAAACACAATGTTGGTATCGTTGGAAAGGGAAAAATGTCCTCTTAATTTTGGGGGGGCTGAGATCAAATTATGGGGGGCTTCAGCCCGTTTTTTTATTTGTAGTGAGAACATAATCCACAGCAACCGACACAAATCCATTCATGTGTATGTGTCCGCGGCGCAAGGAGCACATTGATTGTGCTGCAGCTGCCCTCATCGCCGCTTGTTGCTTTTCTGATTCGTTTTGAAGAATCATGCAACTCTTCCTTCTTTTTGAAAAAAGACAGTAAATTCAGCTGTCTTTTGACATGTTTGCGTTGCTCGCTGCTTGCTGCAGATCCAGCAAATTTCCAAAGTTTTTTTGGTCGAGGGCGTGGTTTGCTGGCCCATCTTTTCATTGCATCACCAAATCTCCGATTCTTTCAAATGACGTTAAATCTTTATAAACAACATGAAATGCTTGGGATTTGTTCTGTAAATGAATTTATGCATATTATTATTTTTTATACATTAAAAAAAACTTTTTTATATTATTATTGTTTTATATATATAGGCCTACGAGAGGTGCCGGATCTGCCCAAATAAGTCCCGGAACGCAGGGAGGCCAAAATCGAGAGGTGCCGGATCTTGTTCCGGCAGGATCCGGCACAAATTAACCCCTGGTTATATTATATTATGATAGAGCTTACATCTTGTATTAAACAGGTTATTTTTTGTAAAAATTATATATATTTATACAAATTAGTGTTTAGTATAAAAAATAAGTTTATTCTTCCTCCCACTCCTCAAACATGTAACTTGAAATATGTGTTTTGATGGTTTTTTTCTTTATGTGGTGGAATGCTCACCTGTATTTTATTTCTTGTCTTTTTTCTTGTTTTTTTTTACATGTTCAAAATAAACGAAATAAACTAAACTAAAACTAAACTAGCCTACGAAATTTATTTATCATTCATACGAAAGTCGTTAAATATTTTAATTTGTCTACACCAGGGATCAGCAACCCAAAATGTTTTAGAGCCATATTTGACCAAAAACACAAAAAACAAATATGTCTGGAGCCACAAAAAATGAAAAGTCTCGTATAAGCCTTAGAATGAAGGCAACACATGCTGCAAGTAGTTATAACTTGGGGGAAGTTTTCTTTTTTTATTATGCACTTTGAGAAAAAGTTGAAATGTCGAGATTAAAAAGGAAAGGAAAAAGGAAGAAAAAAAGGAAAAAAAGAAGAAAAAAAGAGAAAAAAAAGGAAAAAAGAAAAGGAAAAGAAAAAAGGAAAAAGGAGAAAAGAAAAGAATAAAAAGAAAAAAAGGAAAAAAAAGAAAAAGAGAAGAAAAAAAGGAAAAAAAAAAAAAGATCAAACATTTTTGAAAAAGTTTCAGGCAGCCACTAGGCCGGCGCTAATGAGCTTCATGCGGCTCTGGAGCCGCGGGTTTCCGACCCCTGGTCTACACGTTCACTCAATTTCCTTGGACATCAACTCTCTTTCCTTCGCTGCAGCATCTGTGTGTTGCTTGTATTCATAGTTTCATTGCACTGATGTTTCATTCCAGCTAAAATAGGAAGTTCTCTCCGCTTACTCAGCGTTGCCATGGTGAATCATGGAATCTGACCTCCACTGATGATGGCTTTTTATAGTGACGGTAACTCAGAGTGGTTTATAGGCAGCTAGACAGCCTGTAAACACCTTTCTGGAAACTGAAAACTCAGTTTCTTAACTCAGGGTTTATTGACTCCGGGTCAGTGTTGTGACTGCGAGGTTTGAACCTCCTTTATGAAACGAGCCCCTGGTGAGCCGGTGGTTCGTTTTTCCGCTCTCTTTTCAGGGGCTTGTTGATCTTCTGGGTTGTTGTAGTTTGTGTCAGTTTTAAAGTACGTATATATATATATATATATATATATATATATATATATATATATAAATATATATGTGTGTGTGTACAGCTCTTGGGCAGACCTCATGGATCCACCAACGTTCAAAACGGAGTTTCAATAAACTTAATTGTAAAACACACATAACCAAACACCCCTACTTTACTACTATTCAATATAGTGATATAATACTCAATTATATGTATATATAAATATAGTCAAAATCAAAGCAAACAAAAGGAACAATAGGAACTATCACATATCGACCAATCAGAAGAAGGGGCGGTGCTAATTTGCAACAATGAAGGTCAAGGACTCAAAACTGAGTCCGATGACACCACCCACGACTCTGTCAAACCATTCAAAATGTGTGTGTGTGTGTGTGTGTGTGTGTGTGTGTGTGTGTGTGTGTGTGTGTGTGTGTGTGTGTGTGTGTGTGTGTGTGTGTGTGTGTGTGTGTGTGTGTGTGTGTGTGTGTGTGTGTGGGGGGGGGGGGGGGGATTTAATATATATATATATATGCAAATTAGCCCCGCCCCTTCTTCTGATTGGTCAATATTTGATGGTTCCTATTTTCTGCCATAACTTTTGAATGGTTTGATATACAGAGTCATGGGTGGTTTCATCCGCTAAATGTCCAGGCCTGAAGAATCTACATCAAGTCATACAAGCTTCCACTGCAGCCTGAACGTGCACAAGGGTGGAGGAACGTTCATCACTGCTTGCAGCTTTAATTCTTGCTTTTATCTGTCTGGAGAAGCTCAGCACAGCCGTAGTGCAGCCAGTCCAGTGTCTACATCCTCTCCTTCCTCAGCCGTGCCATCAATGTGAGCAGAACACAGTTTGGTATTATCTTCTAGAAAAATGCATGAAATGTCCCCGGAAAAGATTTATCTTTAAAGCCGCATGATTTGACTTTAAATACCAGAAATGTAAATGTCCTTTTCCAAGTAGCGCTGACTCACACCCGTCTCATCACGGAGCCTGGATTGTGAACTTGTTACTGACAAACAAACGTTTTTATGGCTCTTTGTTGTCTGTGATATACAGCATCCACTTCTTACAAAAACAGAGAACGTTTCAGTCTACCTCCAGAGAACGTTACAATATGCCTAATTCTTTTCGCATTCAAATTTAAGTAATTAGGACGTTACCAACATTTCCCACAATCCCATGTGGCGATGCTAAAAAGAGCATTTCTAGTCTCCAATTACTACAAAACCCAGCTGCACATGTGCTGATGAAGACCAGAAGGCGGGCTCACATCACACCAGTTTTAGAATCGCTGCATTGGCTCCCTGTACGCTTCAGGATCGATTTTAAGGTTCTCTTATTAGTTTTTAAATCTCTTAACGGTCTCGGGCCTTCTTATGTGTCTGATCTGCTTTTACCCTCTAAACCGGGGGTCGGAAACCCGCGGCTCCAGAGCTGCATGTGGCTCTTTAGCGCCGCCCTAGTGGCTCCTGGAGCTTTTTCAAAAATGTTTTTCTTGACATTTCAACTTTTTTCTCGAAATTTTGACTTTTTTCTTGACATTTCGACTTTTTTCTCAACATTTAAACTTTTTTCTCAACATTTAAACTTTTTTCTCAACATTTAAACTTTTTTCTCAACGTTTTGACTTTTTTCTCGAAGTGCATAATGAAAAAAAAATGAAGTAGAAGAGGTGGAACCCCGAAGTGGGAGACACCGAAGATGCTCAGCAAAAACAAACGCGCTGCCTTAAAAGGAACCCTGGCTATTAAGACATGTAGGCCTTAAAAGATAAATGTTGGTATCAATTATAACAATGTGATATAAAAAACCTTGTTGATGTCTTCGTTTTTATCAAATTTGAAAATATAATTTAACTAGTAGGTCGCCATTGTTGTTTACATTCTGGGTAGTGACGTCAGACGGTGGCTCCTGCTAACCCCCGTACACTGTTTTGACACCCAGAAACAGATGAAAACACAGCTAAACAGGTGACGGCGCACCAGAAACACAGATCAAAACACAGCTGAACATTAAGGTGACGGCGCACCTACAAAAAAGTAAAATAAAATTAAAAAAAAGTGCAGCCCCATACAGCATGAACTATAAAAACACCATAAAACTCAGATAGACTAACCGACCACACGTTTCAACTAGCAGATAACCGATGCTACAATAAAAACCCCAGCCAGATCTGCCGTCATTAAATTAAATAAAGATGTTCTTGCCTATTTGACGCGAAGTCTGCGCCTCCCGTTTCGTCAAAGTCCCGGGCCAGTCCCCTCAGCCTCTGGTCTGTCATCACCCAGCACCGAAGCCGGTTTTAGGGGGGGGCAGGGGTGGGCTATGCCCACCCAAACGTGCATATTGCCCACAGGCGTCTTCATCCCGGCGGCGGCGAGAGCGGAGAGCGGGTGGCGGTGCGCTGCAGGCTCTAAAGCCCCGGCTACGCCGTCTACGGCGTAGGCTACGCAGGCTACGCAGGAGCCTAATGCACTGGTAAGATGCGCACGACATTGATAATTTTTGCAGATCTCCCTTGCATCACAGAACTTTGATCCAGTTTGCCTGAACCGAGACGTCTTATGGGCTCCCTCGTCAGCCTCCACGGCCGGGAGATGCTGCTCAACTATGTTTTAGATACCTGTCCCAGTTAAACTAACGGGGCTTATCTTCCCAGAGCCACCGCTCTACGTCATCGCCCCCAGAATGCATTGCGCAGGTAGAACATCGCCTCCTGCAGGTCAAAATATGTGATAAACATTGTAGATTTTTAAAGCAATTAGATTATTTTATGTGTTTCTAACAACATATTTTAGTATAAGAGAACAATTGTGGCAAATTAGGGACTACATGTCTTAATAGCCAGGGTTCCTTTTAAGCCTGAATTATGGTTCCGCGTTAAATCGATGCTGTAAATCGATGCTGTAAATCGTTGTGAGGTGTTAATCTCTCGTCGTGAGGTGTTAATCTCTCGTCGTGAGGTGTTAATCTCTCGTTGTTACCCAACGTTTACTGCACGAAGCACGACCAACGATTGGGTCGAAATCTGGCCCGATCCAAAAAATAGTCGCACGAGTGGAAAATTGGTTCAAAACGAGCCGACAATCGCACAGTGTCTGCCCGGCTTTAGCTTAGCGTGGTGATGAGAAGAGAGTGATACCCGTGAGTGAGTGAATTTTTGTTGCTTGTCTTCCAATTCATTGCATTTTTAGCCTAGTTATTTTTGTGGTAGAAGTATAGGATCGGTACTCGGTATCGGCGAGTACACAAATTAAAATACTCGTACTCGTACTCGGTGTGAAAAAAATGGTATCGGGACATCCCTAGTTCTTATGCTCGTTTTAGCAGGTCTTGCTTTCTAGACCTACTTTTAGGATTTTATGTTATACTTTTAAACTCTTGTATTGTATATTTTAACCTCATAGCCTATCTTATCCTGCTTTCTTGTAGCGTTTAGGTCCAGTGTTTTCCTCATGGGGAGCCCTCCATGCTATTATTACATTTTATGTTCTATGTAAAGCGCTTTGCGTTGCATTTTTTATTTGTATGAAAAGCACAAAACAAATAAAGATTGATTTGATTTGACATCAACCACTGACGGTTCTCAATGCCGTGCCGTCTGAGGGACTGGCGATGACCCGGTTTATGATTGCACCTTAGACCTCCATGCATAACAGTTAAACAGATACCTCAACAAAATATTTATTCATTCATCAGTGCGTGTTTTTTTTCTCTGAAAGACTAAAAGTACCGAACATACACTGAGAAGAAAGCCTGACAGGGTTCTTGGTGGAGGCCGAGTCTTAAGCAGATGAAAAGCAGAGATTAGTCTGGTCCTGGTTTGAGGTTTTAACCCCCAGGGAGGCTGCTAGCGGTTTGTGGATGAGTTTATTTGAAGTTTAAGTCTGCAGAAAGGTGCATGAGGAGAATCTGGGTACAGGCAGAGCGGGACTTACATCAGAAGACCGAGCAGAAACTCACGAGCAGGAGCTTAGAGGCTCAGGCCGGTGTAAGAGAGAGAGCTTGATCTTCCAGAGACGGCGGGCTGCTGTTGCATGATGGGAGATTTTGAGCAGGTGTGCCAGCAGCGAGTCACGTACTGTAGCTTCCACCAAAGACATAAACAGGGGATTTTAAAGCATAATATATGTATCTAAACAACACTGTTACAACACCGGCTGCATCGATTTTTTTTATTTAATTTAATTTCTCCAGCATCGTCACTGACGTCTGTAAGTGCTCTTCTCTGTTTTAATCCTGATATTTTTGATTTGTTATAAAATAAAACTAAAGTACACAACGTGGATTCAGCTACTTGTTCACCAACCAAAAAACATAAAATACATCCATGTCTGCAAACTTTGCTGACATCCTGTCTACAGGAAACCAAGATAGATAGATAGATAGATAGATAGATAGATAGATAGATAGATAGATAGATAGATAGATAGATAGATAGATAGATAGATAGATAGATAGATAGATAGATAGATACTTTATTCATTTGAAATTCAAATTATGAGGTGCAATTCATCGATGTGTCGATGCATCGCGATGCGTCACGTGACGATTTGAAATCGATTAATAAAAAAAAAAAAAAAATGTTTTTTTTTAAGTTATCCTATCCAGATTCCAGACTGAATAAGCTGCTGAATCATTTCATTTTCAAGAATGCACATTTCTTATTGTTCACTTGAAATATGGCAGATGTGTTTACACTAAAGTACATATGTAGTTTACTTGAATTAATGAACTCATTAAATCCAGTGCTTGACCGTTTTCAGTGTTTTCCACCAATAGAGGGCGCTCTCATGCAAGTGCAGCTTTCCCTGGTCAAAGTTAAGTAAGTCAAAGAGCAAATGTTTACATAGTCATAAAATACATTATTTTGTGTCTTTGAAAAATACATGTCAAATGTTCAAAAAACCTTGTTATTTACTTAATGAGTGTTGTTAGAGGAACTGAGTTAATTGATTGGCTATTTATTTACAAATGTAGCCACAGATGAAGACAAAATCAATCTCGTATGGAAAAAAGCATTGTCACAAATCACAATAATCGAAGAATCGTGGCACCAATGATCAAATCGAATCGACAATCGTTATAATCGAAGAATCGAAGCTCCAATAATCGAAATCGAATCGAATCCTGAGGTACCCTTGTTTGCACACCCTATGACTGCAGGCTCATTGTTGTTGGCTTCCTTCTGTCTCGCAAGACAATGGAGTATGTGCCAGGGATTAGTCTGTTGATGAAAAGGTGTCCCACAAGGCGGGCTGTCTCCCGTGTTGTTTCTGTCGCTGTGGGTCAGCGGCACTGAAGTGACCTCTCCAGGGCGCATGCCTGGGCAAAATATATGGTAATCCTGGGGAGCCCAGTCATCAGGATCCCCCTCTCGGCCTTACTGATGTGGTCCAAAGGAAAGCAGGGCAATACGTTTGGCATCATCTTGGCTGCAGGAGCTGCCGGTAGGGGGTCAGCGGTGACACCCAGCCGCCTAAGGGGCTCCACTCCTGATTTTTTGTCTGGGTTTACTCCCATAGCCTTTCCTTCTCCCAAAGGTGTCCCACAAGGCAGGGGGGGTCTTCACCGTAACCCTGGTTTGGGGGCTGATGGGTACTGAGCCTTTGCCAGAGGCCGCCTGGAGGTGACAGTGGTTAGGGGTTCCCTCATTCCGTCCCCTAGGTCCAGGCCCCCACCCTCGGATGCAGTTTAACGTCGTACCCAGGACAGACTGCAGGCTCATGAAAGAGCAGTAAATATAAAGTATTCATTCCTCTGCACAGAATATGTGGTTTTCAGGATGCTCAGGACCCGTATGAAGCGTTTTTGAGGAGGTGGAACTTCCTCGTGTGGTCGTTTTCTCCGGCACAAGAGCAGGAACCTTGGCGGTTGGCTGCATGGCCAGGATCAGATTTATCTAACATCTTAACATCTTAACGGATCAACATGACATCCTCCTTATGGTTATCAGTCCAGGTGCCTGAAATCTGAACCTGAGCAGAATACCGTCACTTTAATCATCAGCTGTCATACAAGAACCGTATTCTGTTCATTTATAGACATTTACAATCTTCCTGTTACTCTAAAAGCTTTCCAGAGCCCCAACACTCGTGTTGTTTTTGTTATCCTGTTTCCATTTTTTCAGTCTAGTCCTTGGGTCTAGCTATCATTGCAGTTTTTCTTAGTTTTAGTCACGTTCATTCTCCTTTTAGTCATGTCAAGTTTCAGTCGACTAAAAGTCTGAGCATTTTCGTCTTATTTTAGTCAGAATTGTCCAGGACCATTTTAATCTAGTTTTAGTCCAAGATTGTATTTAGCCAAACCCATTTTACAATTCAAACAAGGTTATCTTATTATAAGGGCCCGAGCACTGACAGTGCGAAGGCCCTATTTTATCTGTAGGAATTGTTCTCGTTTTTCTTTTGACGAAATGAGGGCCTTTTTTCCCCCTAAACGTGCCCCAAATCACCAAATTTTGCACCAAGCCAGGCCTGGTGAAAAATTTGATATTTAATGGTTTGCATTAATGGACGTGGCCTAACGGCTCAACAGCGCCCCCTAGAAAACTTTGTGCCTCAAGCCCCACAATACGGTTTGACGTACATGCACGAAAATCGCACACCTGTATCATGTCACTACTTAAAGAAAAGTCTCTTGGCGCCATGGCCGAAACCGAACAGGAAGTTGGCCATTTTGAATTAATCGTATAATTTTGGCGCAATTTATGCCATTTCTTTAGCCATTAATATGGTCCGAACCGTAACGTGCACCCAGGTGTGTTATACATCAAAATGTGCGTCTCCATCCTGCGACAACGCGCATTACTTTTCTCAGTCAAAAGCGTTACCGTGGCGACGATAGACGCCAAAAAGCACGCCCCCCCTTCATCTGATTGGTCCATATTTGATAGTTCTAACTTTCTGCCATAACTTTTGAATGGTTTGACATAAAGACTCGTGGGTGGTGTCATCGGACTCGGTTTTGAGTCCTTGACCCTAATTGGTGCAAATTAGCCCCGTTCCTTCTTCTTGTTGGTCGATATATGATACTTTCTATTTTCTGCAATCACTTTTGAATGGTATGACATACAGACTCGTGGGTGGTGTCGTCGGACATGGTTTTGAGTCCTTGAACATAATTGGTGCACATTAGCCCCGCCCCTTCATCTGTTTGATATAGAGAGTCGTGGGTGGTTTCATCCACTAAATGTCCAGGCCTGAAGAATCTACATCAAGTCATACAAGCTTCCACTGCAGCCTGAACGTGCACAAGGGTGGAGGACCGTTCATCGCTGCTTGCAGCTTTCATTTTTTGTTTTAACCTTTTTGAATGAATAAATAAAAAAAAATGTTGCTTCATCCTGCGAGCTGAACTCTGAAAAGTCTGTTGTTCGTGTCCCCGTGAAGAAGTACTAGTACCTGTTAAAGTTTACACAATCCCTCGGGGAGAGGTGTATTCTGTGTTTGTGCATTCAGACTAATGTCTTATCAGCGAAAGGATCAGGTGAGTAAATATTTGTATGCAGGGAGCTGAGAGAAATCCAGCAATGAGACGTGCAGGATATTACGCTGAAGCCCATGAGGACTCTGCGATATGAGCTATCACATCTCTGTCAAAAGCCACAGGCTGATATTTTAATTGGAGCACATTTATGACCATGACACACAACGTTATTCCAACTTCCACCGTATAATAATGCGTTTTTTTTAAAACGAGACGTGATGGTCTGATGGAGAACGCGGCCTGGAGCAGCACTGGACCTTGACTTGGACGACGCTGGAAGACAAAACGTACAGCTGAAGAAATCAAAGAAGACAGTTCAGACCTCAGTCTGGGAAGAATGTAGAAAACTAAATGTCAACAGAGACATATAAAACCTAGATATTGAATGGTGCCGCTACTTTTAGGAGATCTGCTGATTTGATGACATAAAAACAGATGGAAATGTTCTAAAACTGCTATTTTTTGCCATCAATTATTTGATATCTTTTATTTTAAACATAAGCACCCAAAAATACACAACAGATGTTGTCTCTAGACGCTTTCCAGAGACCCAGAACATGAACCCAAACCCCCGAGCAATTATTACATAAACAATGGCAGGTAAAAACTCCCCTAGTGGGAGAAAAACCTTAAGCCAAACAGTGGCAAGAAAAACTCCCCTTTAGGAGGAAGAAACCTGGACCAGGACCTGGATCATAAGGGGGGACCCTCCTGTCGAGGGCCAGACTGGGGGGATCGGGGATGTCAGCAGCACACAGCAGGCAGGTGGAAGCAGCAACGGGATGACCGGGGGTGGGGGGGGTACCGGGACACCAGGCCAGCATGAAGCTCCCGAGGCTCCGGCCTGCAAACATGCACAAAAGAGAAAAAAGGGGGGCCAGCACAAGAAACTACAGGAACGATGGACAAAAATTATGGCTATGAGATACTTATAATAAATAAAAATGGAAATGGAGAAGAGAGGAAGGGAAGAGGAGAGGAATAGAAGGGTGAGAGGCACCGCCCAGTGGATCATGTCGGTCCCCCCTGCAGCATAGGCCTATAGCAGCATATCTACCACCAAGCTATATTTGAGACTAACTATTATAGTCTTGTTCTATAGCTGCAACTATGACTACTGACTCTAACACACTAGAGTTTACACTACCTAGAGATTTACCAACACCAGCTAGAGGTTTACTAAACACTAACTATAGGCTTTACTAAACAGAAATGTTTTAAGTTTAGTTTTAAAGGTGGAGGTGGTGTCAGCCTCCTTAACCCAGATTGGAAGTTGGTTCCATAGTAGTGGTGCCTGATAGCAGAACGCCCGCCCTCCAAATCTACATTTAGATACTCTAGGAACTACGAGTAAACCTGCACCCTGGGAGCGGAGAGCTCTGTCAGGAACATAAGGCACTATCAGGTCTTGCAAATAATGCAGAGCTAAGCCGTTTTGGGCTTTATACGCAAGTAATAAAATTTTAAATTGGATTCTGAATTTTACAGGTAGCCACTCAGATATTTTGACACATATTAAAGCAAACATATACACATGTACTTGTTTTTGTTCATATAATTATACATACTCGCATTTCCACATACATATATACACCCACAACCAAACATCATGTCATCGGACTAAGTTTTAAGTACTTGACCTTTTATTGGTGAAAATTGCACGCGCGAGGTCCCGTTCATCACTGCTTGCAGCTTTAATATTTGTTTTTGAACTGGTTGATGCTTAGACATTGGTTCAGATCCACTCAGTCTGTTCCAACGCTTTACTCCGTTATTTGTTGTGCAGAATATTTTCTTCATAGTTCTATATCTTTGGATTTTGAAGTTAACCATTTCCCTTAAATCATACTTTCCCTCTCTTTATGTCATATTTCATGAGAATTAACCTGTTCATTAGACCAAGAAACCAACTGAGAGCAGGTACTTCAGGTTCTAGCTCTTCCCACCCGCTACAGACCGACGCTCATCCTACGCCGTTGTTTTCCAGCATCTCGTTCTCTCTGTTTGCTGATATCTTCGCGGCTTCGCTCTGCTCAAGTGTGGCGGCGCCGCGATAAAGTTCCCTTCGGCGGAAAATGCTTTTATTGCTGGTGGAGGTGATATGGAGAAAATGTCAGCGCCTGCTGGCCTTTACTCGCTGAAAAGGGCATATTTATGAGAGTATGTAAATGTGAGCGTGTTGTTTCTGCTGCTGGTGAAATATAATGAAAAATGACAAGCGAGGATTTGATGTGATTTACAAAATTTCATACATCAGACTAAGGTAGAACAAAAACGATGCAGCTCTGAAAGGCCATGTCCAATTTGCATTTTTTTTTGCTTCTTTTTTTATTTTATTCTTTATTTCATTCATTAAAAGAAAAACAAAACAGTTCAATATAATTACAACAAATGTCTTTCCTTGAATGAAAGGGAACAGAAAGAAGACTTATTTGATTCAATTAATGTAATAATAATAACCCTTTTAAAACCTCAATATCGGCAATAACCCGAATTTGCACGGCCATGTAAACACCAATAACTCCTTTGAATAACCTGAATTTGCTCATATTCGGGTTTTTAAAAACCTGAATATGACCCCTGGGTTACTCCTTTAAAACCCGAATATTTGGTCATGTAAACGCCTAACGGAATATCCCCATCAAACGGAACAGGAATTTGTTTTTTGCTCATGTTCTTTTCACAAGGAATCCTGGTCTTTTGAGTCCAGGAAGTTCTTATAAACACAGAGAAACCAAGACCAGGAGGAGACTAATCACTTCATAAATGTAATGAAGGATATGAACATTTCTGCATTTGTAGACGATAGAAAGTACCGGGATAGTGAGATTTACAAGAAGGTAGGGCTGGGCGATATGGCAAAAAAAGTGATCACGATTTTTTTTCCCATATTGAACGATCTCGATTTTTAATCACGATTTTTAAAATCAGAAGATCCCCCCTCCCTTCTGGAATAAAATAGAAAGAAACCAGAGATTAGTTTTTTTTTTCTATTAACAAATAAAGCAAATAGCATGTTTTAACAAGAGCCATATAGAAAATGGCACAACAAACAGGTAGTTTTAAGCAGTAAAAAAGTTTCAAGTAGTTTTAGCAGACAAAAAAAATGTTCATGATCATTTAAAATGTAAACCAACCAAAACATTCGGTTGTTCACAGTTTTTCATTTATTTTGCCATTTTTTTTCACAATTGCATTGATAAAATTGCAATGACATTTTTAACAATAAAACCAGTAAACTAATATGAGTTGAGCCACTGTCAAGCAGCTGGCGATGCTGTTGCTTAAATTGACCAAAAGGTGGCTCTCTAACATCACAGTTTGTGTACTGTGCGTGACTCTGACGCTGGTTAGTAATTAAGAAGTTAAAACTCACTTAGCCAGCAGAAACGGCAGTAGGAGCATTTATTACATTTATTAACTGTAGTACCGCTATTATGAGAGGTTATTTCTCACAGTATTAGCCTAAAGGGACTTAAGGCTGATTTATGGTCCCGCGTTACACCAACGCAGAGCCTACGGCGTAGGGTACGCGGCGGTACGCCCCGTACGGCGCGCGTCGCAACGCGGTTAGGCTTTTTTTTTAATACGAACTGATTAAACTGATTAAATTCTGTAGTGGATAGCCTGAGTAATAAGGACGTACCGTTTTTATGGTGACAAAAAAATTATCATGCTGAGCTGTGCTTGTTGCCTCCGACACATTCACTCCGCTGAGCGCGCACACACACATGCACACCCATGTCGGGGCCGCAGAGTTTCTCCCGGTGATCAGTAATTTGTGTACAAGCAGAGCGAATCACAACTTTAATGAGTGCGGTTCAGTTTGACATTATTGTCAGTCTATGAGAAAAACATTTAATTTTATTAAAATCTAAAAATAATATTTATAGGCTAAAAAAATAAGCGTAATTAAAATAGCCGGCTGGACCTAATCGAGTAGTCGGCTATATGGCAGGCAGCCGGCGCTTGTGGAAAGCCCTGCTTTAAGGAACGGACCAGAATTGTGCATGGAATGGTGAATAAACGTAAAACACAGAGCTACGTACGTCTCCCGTCTGGATCCTTACCGACTGCCGCGGCATGTCATGCGCATGATCAATTAATGCAGACAGCGCGGTGCCAGGAAAGCGGGTTGTGATTGGTTGTCGTGCACTTTGCTGCAGCATGTTTTGCACGTGATCGAGAAAGTATACCCACAGCTGATCACCGTGATCGAACTTAATTTGCTCGCGATCACAAATCGAGATCGTATAATCGCCCAGCCCTACAAGAAGGTGAGAGAAAAGTTGCGCGAAGCAGCATTTGTTTTGGATTTGGATACAGGAAGAAGAAGCAGAAATGACGGGAATTGCGTCATCACGTTCTCCGCGCGTTGCTGGTTTGATCCAGATATCCCAAATGATTAACTATCATGTAAACGGAATATTCTGAATGTTTCAGTAACCGGAATATTAGCAATAAACCAAATTTTGACTGCATGTAAACGTAGACTATCACACAACAGCTCTTTCCCATTTTAGATGTTTTCTAGTTGCTCAAGCTGAAAGTTTACGCTGACACTCAGTCTTTCTGACACTCAGTGGGCGAAACCCGCTGTGAAGTCGCATCTGTGACGTCATGCGCATTCCCTCTATTGATTGGCAAATTTTTCTTATGAGCTTTCCACATAACCACTGATCCACTGGTCTTAAGGCCACGTTTCCACATAGCCGGGAATTTACAAAAACGGATATTTCCCCCACTACGTTTTGAAAAATACTGTCATTTACACAAACCTGCATAAATATCTGTTAAGGTGCTATGAGCAGCCAAACCTACAGGGGGCAGTGTAACGAGAAGATAAAGTCATGCTAGCCAATCAGAATCCTGGAAAAAAACAACAAATGACACGAGTAACTTCCAGTTACTTCCAAGATGAACAAGAGTCTTTTGTTTGGAGTGACAGAGAAGTGGAGTTACTTCTCGACATTTCAACTTTTTTCTCAAAATTTTGACTTTTTTCTCGACTTTTTTCTAAAAAAATTGACTTTTTTCTCGACTTTCTTCTAAAGATTTTGACTTTTTTCTCAACTTTTTTCTCAAAATGTTGACTTTTTTCCTTGACATTTAGACTTTTTCCTCAACTTTTTTCCTCAAAATTTTGACTTCCGAAAATTTCGACTTTTTTCTCAAAATTTTGACTTTTTTTCTCAACTTTTTTCTCAACATTTCGACTTTTTTCTCAACATTTTGACTTTTTTCTCAAAATTTAGACTTTTTTTCTCAGAATTTCTCAAAAACGGATATTTTCCCCTCTACGTTTTGAAAAATACCATAATTTCCAGGAACCTGCATAAATATCTGTTAAGGTGCAATGAGCAGCCAAACCTACAGGGGGCAGTGTAACGAGAAGATAAAGTCATGCTGGGCAATCAGAATCCTGGAAAAAAACATCAACAAATGACACGAGTAACTTCCAGTTACTTCCAAGATGAACATGAACACAGGTGGCACTCATGGCGCTGGTGACGTTTCTGTTGCATAACGTGACGTTCTGAAGCCTAAATGTCCGTTTCTCTCTGTTTACAAGTTACGAGTTTTTGCAAATCTCCACTTTGGCCGGAGTTTTCAGAAATGATGGTTTTTAGTGACTTTGAGCTTCGTTTTCGTGTAAACGAACGGCCAAAACGCATTTTTGCTACGTGGAGACGGGGCCTAAATACAAGGAATCCAGTGACCCGGCAGCGCTCGGCTCCTTTACTGCATCACATGTGAGGGAACCGCAAGATTGATGGCGGCGTTGCCGAATGATCTACTCTCCGCTGTGGCCTTCCAGTACAAATCCAATCAGGGAACAAGACAGCAGAACATAATACACCGTTGAAGGCAAGAGTGCTTATGAATTGCTCTGCTTTAAATTACAGTGCGAGTCAAGGTGCCTACCAATCCGCCGGGAAGTCAATCACAGCGCCGTTGTGCTTCAGCAAGGGGCTTTAACTCACTCCCACGACTGCAAACGGATTTCATCTGAATCAATAACACAGTAATTATGCCTTCCATAGTTTCCCGGCGCCTCTATTCATCAGTGGAATCTGACATGTGTTCCCCCTAAACCTGTCAGGGGCCTGGACTCGCAGCACAACATCTGCCGGCGGAGGGAGGAAACCCGGCCTTATTCGGCGCTGCAGCCGCTTAATCTGCAGGCCCCGGTTATGATGAGTCACTTAGCGGGTTGTTTAATCAAACCGGAAATTACGGTCTGGCTCCACTCCAAGCACAACCTTGTCTGCACATTTGTGAGGGCTTTCATAACGAGAGATTATTTCATAAAACAGCTGCACTTCACAGACAGCCTTCTAATTGGTTTTTGTTAAGGTTTGATTATGTTGTTTACGCTGCTGAAGCCCATTTTAAATCCAACAACTGTTGCTGCTTTTTACCAAAGAAAATCTGCAATGTGGGCGTCCACTTTCATTCCCCGTGTATGTTTTCCAACTCCAAACAGAATGAGGTGTAATTGTTGTGTATTTAAGGACGGTTTTGGACCACGGGGAACAACAAATGTATAAAAACACAAGCTGTCAACTGGTGGTGTTGAGGGATGAAGTATCAAATCAAATCAAATCAAACTTTATTTATATAGCACTTCTCATACAAATAATGCAACACAAAGTGCTTAACATAAAACAAATAAACATAAAACGTATTAATGCCCTGCCCCCCTCCCCTCTCCCCGCAGACACAAGCACACTACAATTCACCTAGGTTATACACACAGACACACACGCAGACACACGGTGCAGACATGGCTAGGCACAGAGGATCCAGGTGACGAAACGGTAACAGGGAGCTGTCCACGCCAGGAGGTCTCATAGCCCGCAGCTACAAGGGGGGGGGGCCCACAGAGACCATCCCGGCCCGGACGGATAGAGGAGTCCACACCACAGCGGTGAAGCCGTGGTGCAGAGCTCCACCACCATCCAGGCCAGAACCACCCCCAGGACGACCCCCTGCAGGCCAGAGTCACTCCCAGCATGGAGGCTCCCCATGAGGAAACACTGGAGATAAAAGCTACAAGAAAGAAAGTACAAAGTACAACCAACTGTTTTTACCATGAAATTAACAGAACAGTGTTTCTGGGCAGATTTCTCTCACACCTTTATCCTTTTAGGCAATGTTGGATTCCTTTTTTATTGTTGATTGATTGATTTGATTTATTTTGTACATTTAAAAAGACAACAATTAAAAGAGAACAAAACAAAGAAATACAAAGAATTTCATCTTTTAACACTTAAAGGACCTTGAGGCCCGATTGAGGCAGTATTTATGAAAGAAATCCGTATACGTTTTAAGTTTTCTAGTAATAGTAATAGTAGTCAGGTAAAGCGTTCCAAACCCAAAAGAATGATCCTCTAGAGTATCTCTCCTTTGTCTTGAACAGGCTGTTGCTGCAAAATGTGCTGCAATTGTGACCAGAATTTCCCGCGCTGTCCTGCGGATGTGACGTCACATGACGCTGCATGCACGTTCTCCCCGTTCTCCCGTGCCGGCTTCACTGTTGGCTGCAGTACCCCCAACGGCCATCGTGGTGAAGGGTGGCGCTAGAGAGTCTCATTTCTTAAAAGGAGCCTCATGCTCCTTTAATATCTTAATTTACATGTGCAAAAAGGAGTAGGAAAAAGTGTAAACGTATTTAATCCTACCCCCATTCACTAATCATTTATAAACAAGTATTTATAATAACTAACTATACTATAATTATACTCACACACTGTACTCACACACTTACCTATACATACATACACATAGTTGAATATTTCTATATATTTGTACACACATGCCCATATAAATATTTACTAATATTATTATATAAAATAATATAATTTACAGTATTTTTCTAAATACTGACAAACTCCAGCTGTTTTCTTGGCTTTCCAGACCTTTTTACCCCTCCTTTTCTTCATGTGTTCAATACTTTCAATTCCCTGTGCCATTTCACTTTATTACACATAACTCAATTTATGCACATAAATGTTTGGATTTCTTTGTATGTGTGCATTACTTGGGTTGATGCCGACATCTGGTGAAAATTTCATGTCAATAGCTCGATTAAAAATATGTTTTTTGAGAGAAATGTTGACGTGTTCAATACTTATTTTCCCCGCTGTATATAAATATACTTATTTACACCATACTATCTCTATATTAACTCCATCTGCCCTATATCTACAGTATATATCTACCTACATACACACATACATACATTGTTTTAATTCTGAATCCATTCTGTTCCATAGTTTAACTCTACTATAGAAAATCTTTCCATTGTTGTTCGTGTTCTGCAAGTCCTAAAATTTAGAGTACCCCTTAAATTATACCTTCCTATTATAATCTGAGGTAACCCTAAAGGCAGTAGTGATGGCAGGAAGGTTTTTCTGAATAAGTAAAAATTACAAACTTTTGGTCACCAAGCTTTTTGCCCCACTAACGCTCATCTGGATCTACAAAGAAATGTTATCTTTTTGGCCCCATTTTCATTTTTTCACACCGTCATTTCTTTGCCAAAACTCCCACAATCTCCTGACTACAAATTAGGAGATGCGACTGTAAAACCGTTGGTTCTGGAGAGAAACCACAGACACACATTTGGCCCGGCGTCGCTGTGAAAAAGAGCCAAAAAAACGTTGCGTATCTGCTCGGCTGCCCACGTTTACATTTTGCACAGCTCATTCACATTCTTCACGGGCTAAATTTAAGCGGAAACAAGGTTTTTTGTGTTGTGGAAAAGCTGCAGAAGACACATGAACGCCTGTTTTCTGTTTTTCGTTCGCCAGCATTTCCCTTTTCCCTTTCCCCTTCTTTGCTCTGTCACAGTGAATTTGATCAGGACATCTCGCTCCAGATGGTGAAAAGTAACAACTATTGCAAAAGGGGAAACATCCATTTCTGGTGGGTAGGGGATGCTCCTGCTTCCTGGTAATAGCTTTGGACACAGCTGTGTGCACGGCTGACTCCTCGGCACCGCCGGGCCTTATCTCCAGAAAGGAGATTAGGTTTCTCGGGGTTCCTGCTGTGTTGCAGTTGAGAAGTCGCTTGTGAACTGGTCCACGCTGCAGAAGGCACAGATAAAATGTTGCAGGCATTATTCCAGTTCCCCCTCTTTTATTTACTTTTTTGCAATGCTGATTCTGAATAATAGCCTGCGATGCCGACCCACAATGTGCGCTAGCTGGAGCTCATGACGCGACGCTGTTTTTATCATTTTAGTTCTACACACACAGCTGTTTTGTTTAGAAGTCTAGCCTTTGAAGCAACAGAACCATCTGAAACAACCCTGGGTTGTGGTGTGTTTATGTTTCTTGCGGGTATAGGAGTAAGAACATGTGTCTCCTAAACTGGACTAGCGGCTAGCGCAGGGCTCTTTAGCGCCGCCCTAGTGGCTCCTGGAGCTTTTCAAAAATGTTTCACCTTTTTTTCTCTTTTTTTCCCCCTTGTGTATATCTGGTCTTGTCTTTCCCTTCCTCCCTGCTACTCTGTACTGTTTGTTGAAATTAGGTTGGAGTCGGACCCAGATGTAGGAGAGCAGGAGGCAGGAGTTCCCAAAAAGCCATGATTTATTATACTTAAAAGGTATTGTGACATGAAAAACACATTTTTCTTGATTTTTTGTGTTTTGTTGGGTGTCTTGACATCAATTACACCCAAATAACAACGAACTTTTAACATTCAGTGTATTGTGTGCTTTCTGGGATTTTCCGCATAACTATGCAAAAACGGCGCATGTGGTTTGGTGGCGGGTCGTTACGTATAGACCCGCTAAATCACCGCCCCATCCACCCTGCTCCCTTCCTCCTCTCCTCTCCAGCGCACCATAAAGGCTGATTTATGGTTCCGCGTTACACCGATGCAGAGCCTACGGCATAGAGTTACGCGGCGACGCGCACCGTACGCTGAACCCTACGGCGTAGGCTCTGCGTCGATTTAACGCGGAACCATAAATGAGGCTTAACACGGAGCTGTTTAGAGCCTCTTTTGTTCTAATCACCGGAGGACAACTGCTAAGAAGACCCGCGACCACTGACTGGACTTAAGATAAGGGGACACTGCTGCTTGCATGCCTTTATTTTTATGATTGTTTGTGGTTCGGTGTGCGCGCGTGTGTGTGGAGACGCCGGCAGAAGCGTGTAGCAGTTGGCTTGGAGGAGGTTGGGAGGAGGAGCGGGGCAATGATTGACAGGAAAGGGGGAAAAGGAAGCGTTTTTCACGGCGCAAAAAAACACCGTCATAAAAAGCCAGGAATGGAGTACTAGAGTGAAGTTTTTCTTGTTACACCCTTTTAGACACATTTGAGGGATGTTGGCCAAGACTTTTAATAGTGTTAAAAATTATGTCACAATACCTTTAAAGGGGACCTATCATGAAAAACAGGTTTTTTCTTGCTTTAACATATAAAAAGTGGTCTCCCCTCAACCTGCCAACTCTGCAGAATTTGGTTCCTTTCCTCATTCTGCAGTGTCTGTACAGCCGCCCGGATGAGCCGTCCAGTGTGATGTGGATCTACGAGACAATAAGATTCTGCTCCCGTTGTTACGGAACGACGGGAGCGATGCGTGAAACCACTAACAACTAACTCTGGCCGGAACAACAACAACTAACTCCGCCGGCCGGAGCTTTCGCCATTTTTTCATAGCGGTGTATTGTGATGGCGTCTGTTCGAGCTAGACATGCAAATTGCTCTGTTGTCGGTTGTAAAAACCAACACAAGCGATGCTTTGTGCCCTCCCCTGCTACGCGTCATTCAGGCAGCCAATCAGCACAGAGCCTCATTATCATAGCCCCGCCCACTCAGAATCCTGCATAGATAATGAGGTTAGAGAATGAGATGATAAAGACATGGCTCAGAGGCTGAATTTCTAATTTATTTAGCAAAAACAATCAAAAGCTTGTTTTTAAGACATTCAAGGCCTGTTTTAAATAGGTATTAGATGCCATAATAGGTTCCCTTTAAACAAAAGTGCTACTTAGAATCACAAGAATCAAAAACTACAAACCCTGACATGGAAACATGGAGGAGGAAACAGAACGGACCAGCAGGAACAAGGAAAAGACAAGACCAGATATACAGAATGTTAACGAGACACAGGTGCAGACAATCAGGACAGATGGAACAAGGGAAGTCAAGACAGAACTGAAACACAACGACACAGACTTCAAAATAAAACAGGAACTATCAAACCATAACAAATATCCCGATAAAGGTCTTAACATAAACAATAATCCCTCCATGGGTTTACGTGTTAAAGAGTTTCAATAAACGTACTTATAAAACACACATAACCAAACACCCCTACTTTAATAACTATTCAATTTAGTGATACGATGCTCAATTATATAAATATAGTCCAAAACAAAACCAATCAAAGCAAACAAAAAGAAAACAAAACCAACACCCAGCATTTAGTTGTGCTACAATGTATGAATGTAATAATAGAAGTAATTATAATGCATAGTATTACATTATCATTACTTTACAATAATACTACAATATAATAGAGAACAATGGACAGCAATGGTTTAACAATATACCTGATTAACTATATAAGAGTAGATATTCTGTATACTGGTTCATATATTTAAGTGTCAGATGGAGAAACGGCATGAATCCTGGAGATTAGGGAACATTTCTGATTCATCTGATCTGATTCACTCTCCACATATTTCTCTTATTTTGACAGCTGATTCATCTTTCAGAGAGAGGCCTGAAGTCTCAAGGCTGACTTCTTCTTCTAATAACCAAGACAGGCGGAGTTCTCCACGCAGGGATGTGATCATTAACGAGTTCACATCAAGGGCACGGTCCGAACTGTACAAACTAATATCTTCTATGATACGGATATTTTTGACACGCTGCGCTCTCTCTGGTGAGACGTGACCAGAAAGCAGTTGAGAAGAACATTATCAACCTTTTAAGGGCTGGTTTCTGCATTCTGCTGGATTTACTGTCTCGTTTAAAAGACTTTGCTTCCAGCCTTTTGAAACCTGGTGCTCCAGCACTCATTTGGAATATCATCAAATACATGCATTTCCATTTTGGAACAACGTTGCTTTATTTTCTGAGCTCTCTTACCTCCTACAAGTCCCACTTTCCGACTGCAGCTTATGAGAACCAACCCCAGCCACTGATTGCATAATTGCCAGTCAGATTAGTAAATCAGATGCTAATTTTACACATTGTGTAATTGATTAATGAAGCAATGTAAATGTTCCAGGTGCTTAACCGTGTCTTAATGCAACCTTTGATTTCAGCTATTTAAAATCTTGAGATCAAAGTCAGTCATGACATGATTGCCCTGGTTTTATTTCCTTCCGGCGTTGCATTTATTTTACATAAAGTGACTGTCCTTAAATATATAAATAAACAAATGAAATAAGATTTCACAAAAATGCGTGATATCTACCGACGGAAGAGTATTAGGGCCATGCAGGAGAAAAAATATTTGAGAGGGGAAGATTATTTTTTTTATTGTGCACTTCGATAAAAAAGTTGAAATGTCGAGAAAAAAGTCAAAATTTCGTGAAAAAAGTCAAAATTGCGAGATTATTATTGATATACAATTTCAAGAATAAAGTCGAAATTTCGCCTTTTTTCTCAACATTTCAACTTTATTCACAAAATTTTGACTTTTTTCTCAACATTTCAACTTTATTCACGAAATTTCGACTTTTTTCTCGACATTTCGACTTTTTTATCAACATTTCGACTTTTTTCTCGCCATTTCGACTTTTTCCTCGAAGTGCATAATGAAAATAAATCTTCCCCTCTCAAATTTTACTTTTTATTTTTCTCCTCCCTAATACTCTTCCGTACTACCTGGGAGGTTTCCGCGCCCGGCAGCCTATAACATGAATCTTGGTTGATGTCATTAAAAGTTGGTATGATGAAAAATATGGAAACTTTCTGTACCCATAACGTAAAAAAAATAATTGTCTTCAATCATTATGACAGTTTGTAATCAAAACAACTGACAAACTGAATTAAAGCGAAGTCACAAACTTTGATCAAATCTTAAAGGAGTCCTACTTTTCCTGGAAAATGTGTGTGTGCACAAAACGAATGTTGCAGCGTTTTTATGACTGTCTTCCTCCAGCCTTATCTGGCTGGGTTGCCATGGCAACCTGGCGATGGGTTTCAGGGAGTCCCAACAAGCGCTTTCTCCTCTGTGATGGTCACAAGCTGCTGGAACTGACAAACACAGACTCCTCTGATCACTGGATCCTGTTTGGTCCATGAAAATCATTAAACCTCCGGTTTTACTGCAACACCAACAATCCAATTTCAGATTGAAGCCAATGTGGAAATAGGAGAAGCTGCAGTTCATGAACTGATCACTGTGGCTCAGATTGACTTCTTTGTTAAAATAAGCACCTTTTCTAGGCCTCCATAGCTAGATTTGACATCCAGAACAACCGTACAGGGGAGGAATCTTTTATTAACACATTATAACGCTATAAATGCATAAGCCTAGACTTTTGATTGGCAGCCATTTTAGCCAATCATTTCCTCATCAGTCATTGCCAAAGCTTGTCCTAACTCAGTGTCGGCTTTTCATTTCTGATTTCTCTACTTAAACATTTTAAATGAGACATATGCCACAGTTACATGATGTTTTTTCAAGAATTTTTTCAGAATTAATTATTCCGAATTAAATAATTCTGAATTAAACTATTTTACTTCAAGTTTCCATGGAAATAGTAAATTCCAAATTGAGGTTTACATGGAAAACACGTTTGCTGGTCTTTCTCCAATTCCTCTCCAGGTCTGGGGGTTGGGAAGGTTCTGATTGGATAGGGGGGGGACCGGAAGTTAAACCACCGGGAGAAAAACTAACTTAGCAGCTACAACTTTGAAAAGATCACAATGTTTATGTTTCCTGTTTCCATCTGTTCTTTATTATTTCTATTTATTAAATAAATGGTCTCTGCTCTTGACCAGCGTTTACTGCTGCTGCATCTTGAAACTTTGTTTGGAAAACCAGCCCAGTGGAATATAAGATCATGGAGACAGACGGGGGAGGGAACAAGCAGAAAGAAAGACCGGGATTAATTTAAAGAGGAATGAGTGTTTACATGATCTGGAATTATTCTATTCGGATTTAAAAATCGGAATAAACCAACCACTTACTTTTAGTTTAATTTGGAATGGCCATTTTCATTCGGAATTATGTGTTTACATGGTAATTTTCACTCATTTTAAATCAGATTTAATTTTAATTCTGAATTAAAAACGCACTGATTCTTCTGCAAATGTTTGCTGGCAGCTCCACAGCTCCTCCAGCTTGGATTGGCTGTAGGAGCTGGTAGCCATGGCAAACTTTGATTGACTTTCCGGCCGGCTGCTGGGCCTGTTTTCATCAGCCATTTGTGTCGTGGTGCTACACAGTAAAGGCTGAATTAAGGTTCTGCGTCAAACCAACGCAGAGCACACGGCGTCGCCGTGACGCTGTCGTGAACCCTTCGGACTTCTCCGTCACTCCATTTCGTCGCGGTGCAGTACCCCCCGTGACCACTAGTTAGCGATCTTTTTCTGAATGGTTTATCCAACTTTTTGCGGTCACAGTGAATCAAAGAGATAAGGACAACTATTGTGCAAAAAAACAAAAAAAAAAAATCACACATGCACGGAGAAAAGAGCACTGAAAGTTCACAACTGCTTCAAACCGGAAATGCGTTGCAACCAAGCGAACCAATCACAGCCCTCTCGTCTGCGTGTGGTCTGCGTCGCCTCGACGCGTAGTTACAATTTTCGGGAGGTGCACGTCAGAGACGGTGCAGGTGACGGCGTGTGGTCTGCGTGGACCCAAACCACACGCCGTAGGCACGGCGCCATTTTGACGCAGAACCATATTTCAGCCTTTAGAGAGAACCTGTGGGTCATTTTAGAATCTTGCCTTATGGCTTTGACTTTGTGTGACTTTGGCTAAATTCATCCACGTGTCCACCAGACGTGGCACTAATCTGTGGCAACACTTGGTGGTCAGATCACTTTCTCTCGCCTTTAGCATGTTGCTGCCACTGATGGCCAATAGAAGATGCTGCTGTTACTGAACCAAAAAGTCCCAAATTATCCCAGATTATTCCCAAATGTGTCTACTATCAGGGGTCTAGCTAGGCACCGCCCTCCCATAGCTGTATAAAAGAGTAAAGTAAATAAAAATGAATCGCAAACTTTGAAAGGGAATACATTATGGGTACAGAGAGTTTCCATATTTTTCATCATTCCAACTTTTAATGACATCAACCAAGATTCATGTTATAGGCTGCCGGGCGCGGAAACCTCCCAGGTAGTACGGAACAGTATTAGGGAGGAGAAAAATAATATTTGAGAGGGGAAGATTTTTTTTCATCATGCACTTCGAGGAAAAAGTCGAAATGTTGAGGAAAAAGTCGAAATGTTGAGAAAAAAGTCGAAATGTTGAGAAAAAAGTCGAAATGTTGAGAAAAAAGTCAAAATTTCGTGAATAAAGTTGAAATGTTGAGAAAAAAGGCGAAATTTTGACTTTATTCTTGAAATTGTATTTCAACATTAATCTCAACATTTCGACTTTTTTCTCAAAGTACACAATAAAAAAAAATCTTCCCCTCTCAAATATATTTTTATAAATATTTTTTCTCCTGCATGGCCCTAATTAGACCCTCTAGAAAAATGCGGGCAAAAATCTTTGATTATGCAGGCAAAAATCTTTGATTATGCGATGAAATATGCAGGGTTTTTGTATGATTTTTTGCAGTGAAATTGCGGGGACCTCTACCTAATACTCTTCCGTCTAAAGTGTGATGCATACATTCAGAAGTAATTATGACTCTAATAACATTTTCTGTTCACAACAGAAAGAAAAACATAGCCAGTCAGACTTAAGTTTGGATCAAGCTGGCAGGAAAGGAATCGAGAAATTAATGAGTTTTTGTTTGACTTTTATCTTCTCGCAGCAGGTTTACTTTGCATTAATGTGCAATTAACCGGTGTTTCACTTGAACTGAGCCCCGTCTCCCGCTTTAAACAAACACAGTGCAGCCGGCTGCCGTCAGCCGTCGCCAGTTAAAATCCCTTCACAAGCAAGTGAACGTGTTAATTTGTGTTCCGTCCATAATCTACTTGAGAAAAGACGGTCTCGGCGGGCGACGCTGGCCGTCTTCCAGTCGGAGCGCCGGTGTCCGCGGACGAGGGCTCGGAATCGGCAAGGGGTCCGTCATTAGCGGCAGTAAGTGAGGATGATTCCCAGGCAGGAAACGGTGTCTAATGGAATTGAGTGGTGACTACGGCCCGGTGGGAGACGGAGCCGCAGTCGGCCCGTAATGAGCAGCGTAATGGTACGATTACAGCACTTAATAGCTCAGAAACGGCCACCGCGGCTCGTGTGTGGACTGGATGTTGCTGCATGTTCCCTCTAATACTTCATTAGCCGGGGTCTTTGCACAATTAATGTGCAGTTTTGTATGCAGCCGTATTCACATCAGGCGCTGGCTGTTCCCGTCTATCCGGATTAGTTTCTTTGTCTTTCTATTCATTTCCAAACTGAAAGCAGGGCTCAAATGACTATCCCAGAAACAAACTTCTAGGTCCATGTGTCCAGAATCTGTTTAAAATGAGGGACACCAGTATTAAAATCTATTAACAGACTTAAGATTGAGAATGAATGGATCAAACACGCCCTGTGGGATACAGTTAAAGGAGCATGAGGCAGGATTTATGAAATAAATTCGTATACGTTTTAAGTTTTCTTGTAATAATGTCAGATGAAGCGTTCCAAACCAAAACGAATGAGCCCTCTAGCGCCGCCCTAGTGGCTCCTGGAGCTTTTTCAAAAATGTTTGACCTTTTTTTTTCCTTTTTTTCTTCTTTTTTTCCTTTTTTTCTCTTTTTTCTCCTTTTCTTCTTTTTTTCCTTTTTTTTGCTTCTTTTTTTCCTTTTTTTCCTCTTTTTTTCTTCCTTTTTCCTTTCCTTTTTAATCTCGACATTTCGACTTTTTTTGTCTAAATTTTGACTTTTTTCTTGACATTTCAACTTTTTTCTCAACATTTCAACTTTTTTCTCGAGATTGTACTTCAACATTAGTCTCGACATTTCGACTTTTTTCTCTAAATTTTGACTTTTTTCTCGATATTTCAACTTTTTTCTCGACATTTCAACTTTTTTCTCGACATTTCGACTTTTTTCTTGAAGTGCATAATGAAAAAAAAAATCTTCCCCCAGTTATAACTAATATAGAAACATGCAGCATGTGTTTCCTTCATTCTAAGGCTTATACAAGACTTTTAATTTTTTGCGGCTCCAGACATATTTGTTTTTTGTGTTTTTGGTCCAATACGGCTCTAAAACATTTTGGGTTGCCAACCGCTGGACTAGTGTATCTCTCCATTGCCTTGAACAGGCTGTTGCTGCAAAATGTGCTGCAATTCGGTCCCGAATTTCCCGCGCTGTCCTGCAGATGTGACGTCACATGACGCTGCATGCACGTTCTCCCCGTTCTCCCGTGCCGGCTTCACTGTTGGCTGCAGTACCCCCGACGACCGTCGTGGTGAAGGGTGGCGCTAGAGAGTCTCATTTCTTAAAAGAAATGTAAGTTATTTTTGGGTTTTGAGCTCTGTGCCTTTCTTTATTCTGCTATGATGGGATATTTGAGTTTACTGATAATTAATTTCAAAGTCTTGAGCTTTGCTCTTTTGTATTTGTTGTAACCAACGTAAGGTAACAGTAAAAGGGGCAGGTATATATAAGCCAAATGTACCGAAATAAACATTCAGACTAATCAGAAGCAGAAGCATATTTAGTTTATTTAATAATGTATTTATTCATTGAAGGGAGCTCTCACATGCACAGGCTTTAGTTCCTTCATGCAGTTTGAACACAGTCATTTCACTCAGGTCAACACGGCGTAACGGAGACTCCCAAAAAAAGAGTCTGCAACTAAATTATTTATCAAACTCCGGCACGCTCCACTTGGCAAGATGCAAACCAAGACAGGATAAAGAGTCTAGAGTTCACAATCACGTGGAATTATTCCTGCAGTTAAAACTGTTGATATTTATTGAATTAGTGGACAACAGAATTCTGCAAATTATGTGGAAACTCATAATAAAATTTTGCCAATCAATATACAGAAAAAATTGAAAAAAGAGAAAATAAGTATAACTTAAAAGGAACAGAAATTAAAAAAAAATAAAAAATTCAGGACCAAATTAATGGAACGTTGTGTTTCTGTAAAAGGTATCAGTTTATGGAACAATCTGGATACAGAAGCCAAAGAATGCAAATCAAACATATTTAAAAGAATAATAAAAGCCAGTTTGATGAAGAAATATCATGATAATTGTTAAGTTAAGTGCGTTTTCTTCTTTTTTTCTCTCTCTTTTTTGCATTTTTTTTTCTTTGAATCAAAAAAAGAATACAACTATTTGTGTTTGAAGACATTTATTTAGTGTTATTTTATAAATTTGTTGTAGTTTTGTTTTGGTTTTGTTTGTTTTTGTTGTTTTTTTTTAATTACGTTTATTGGAAAGTGTTTTTTTTTTAAATTGCATAATTAGTTTTTTATTATTACATTAATTGAGAAAAGGAACAAGCGGAAAAGGGACAGATAAAATAAGCTTAGTCTTCTTTCTGTTCCCTTTCATTAAAGGAAAGAGATTTGTTGTAATTACATTAAACTGTTTTGTTTTTCTTTTAATGAATGAAATAAAGAATAGAGTGTCGTCACTTCCGCACTGGACCAGCCCCCTTACTCGCACTGAGTGGCAAAACATCAGCAAAAACAGCTGCAACTAGTGGAGAAGACGAGATAACAGCTGATTATTAGCTTAAATTAAAGGCAGTTGGACTTGACAGTGACCCGTACAGTTACCCCAAGAACCAGTGGTCCATGGACATTCATATTTGGTACAGTTACCAAGAACCAGTGGTCCATGGACATTAATATTTGGTACAGTTACCCCAAGAACCAGCGGTCCATGGACATTAATATTTGGTACAGTTACCAAGAACCAGTGGTCCATGGACATTAATATTTGGTACAGTTACCCCAAGAACCAGTGGTCCATGGACATTAATATTTGGTACAGTTACCAAGGACCAGTGGTCCATGGACATTAATATTTGGTACAGTTACCAAGAACCAGTGGTCCATGGACATTAATATTTGGTACAGTTACCCCAAGAACCAGTGGTCCATGGACATTAATATTTGGTACAGTTACCAAGAACCAGTGGTCTATGGTCATTAATATTTGGCCACAAATCCAGTTTCCTGATATTTATATGTACTTAATTTCTACGCCGGGGAAATACACGAAGCAAAGTTTGAATGTATACAAAAGTCTTGACGCTTGGTCTGACTTCAAGGCAGAAATTGTTGGTGAAATTAAAGTGATGAGGACACTGAACTTGATAATTTGACCGTTTAACATTAGCTATTTTTTCTTTAGGAATCCCATACCCATATCTCCATGGCTCTGAGGATCCCATCGCAAAACGCTTGTATTTTGAACCTTCTTCTTTTTAAATTATTCTTTTTCTCCCAAGGAAGTTTGTAATTCTACCTGAAATCTCCCTGAAGACATTGCAGTGAGGATGTAACACGGTACATAACGTCGTCTGTTGTATAAAACCTTAAAATCTCACCAAAAATGAGCCCAATCAATCTCTTTTGTTGCAAGTAACTTCCTTCATGTTCGTTATTGGTGCTGCTTAGACGTCTGTCATCATTATAAGAGAGTAAAAGTGTATGTAACTCTTTGTGGAGGCAGGTGGTTAGATTAAGCACACGTTGCCTTGCGAATGTGGCGGCGGCTCTCCGGGGAAATCTGCCCGTGGATTCTGCTTGGCACAGCTAACCGGATCACCTGATATGTCAAGCAAAGGTGCAATTTTCATTAGCCCCTAGCAGAGCGGTGGTGCGAATGTGCCAGCCCAGCGATTAGCCGGGTGTGACTGACTGATGGAGCAACTGTTTTTACTTCTGATGAAGGATCTCCGTCAAACACTAAGAGCCCGTCTGGTGATCCGTCACGCCTCCGTTCACGCCCCTTTAACCTCCAGCTCTGGGGTCTCACATCTTCAGGTTGCTGCTGCAACAACAGTCTCTGACATTTATAAAGAGTAAAAACACTTTAAGTAAAATCACGGGCTGATAAAAGAGGGGAAGGACTCACCGGTTATGCTTGTTTCCTTAGTTTGGGGAAACAATAAAAGGTATAGCTATTACTTGAGAACATATGTTAATGTACAGAACATTTGGAAACGCTAAATGGAAAAAAGGTTTTCGCCATTCAATTTTTTTTTCTTTTTTTCTTAAAACCGTGAGGCGGGGAGTGCTGGGCCACACGGGACAATGCCCCCCATGACCCGGACCCCCCCACCCCTTGCGTTGCGTATGCATCGTGTAAGGGGGGGAAGGAGGGGGAGCAGAGGCCGAAGCCAAGAGGCAGGACCAGCAGAGCCGGCCCTGGAAGGACGCCCACGCTCCCCCACCGGCCATCTAATTGACGGGGGCCGGCCCTCCGAGCCGGGCCAGGGCCCCACCGTAACTCCACGGGCGCCCCCGGCGCCGCCGGAGCCCCCAGACGGAGGGGGAACCGCTCCAACATCCCCCCATTCATACTACTTTCGCCATTAAATTAACTCAGTATAGATGTTGACAGCAGTGTCATTTCAGCAGCCCGATCTTCAGTGAGATAAGTATCAAGGTATCGAGGTCAAGGTTCACTTTATTGTCATTCCAAAAGTCCAAATACGAGCGTAACGAAATTTTGTTGCCACTGGCTCAAAGCAAGCAATAAAAACAATTAAAACACTAAAAACACTAAACACTAAAAGATAATGACACTAGGCTAAAAAAACCAAAAAAAAGCTGCAGACTCAAAAAAGCATAAGGATATACAGAGTTCAAAGTGCTTGGTGCAGAACTGTAGACCAGGGGTCGGCAACCTGCGGCTCTAGAGCCGTATGTGGCTCTCTAGCGCCGCCCTAGTGGCTCCTGGAGCTTTTTAGAAAATATTTGACCTTTTTTTTTTCCTTTTTTTCTTCTTTTGTTTCCTCTTTTTCTTTTTTCCTTTTTCTTCCTTTTTCCTCTGCTTTTTAATCTCAACATTTCGACTTTTTTCTCGACATTTCGACTTTTTTCTCAAGATTGTACTTCAACATTAATCTTGACATTTCGACATTTTTCTCGAAATTTAGACTTTTTTCTCAACATTTCAAATTTTTTCTCATATTCTTTTTCTCAAAGTGCATAATTTGTGGCTCCAGACATATTTTTTTTTTTTGTGTTTTTGGTCCAATATGGGATTTTCAACATTTTGGGTTGCCGACGCCTGCTGTAGACAACCATTGTCGAGGGTAGACAGGGAACGGGTTCTGTTTATTTCAAAGTCTTATGGAATGGGGGGAAAGAACTGTCATGGATCCTGGCTGTTCTGCACCCGTCGCTCAGAAACCTTCTTCCTGAGAGCAGGAGGGTGAACTTTCCACGGTCAGGATGGGCGGGATCCGCCAGGATTTTGTTTGCCCTTGATAGACAACGACTGTGTGCAATGACCTCGATGGATGTGAGGGAAGTGCCGGTGACTCTGGCTGCAGAATCCACCACCCTCTGCAGGGCTTTTCCATCGGCTGCCGTACAGCTTTCATGCCAGATGGAGATGCAGTTGGTCAGTCTGCTCTCGATCGTTCCCCTATAGAAGGTGGTGAGGATGGACGGTGGTAGGTGTGCTCTCCTCAGCCCACGTAGGAAATGCAGCCTCTGGTTGCCTCTCTTTGACAGTGAGGCTGTATGTGTGGATCAGGACAAGTCACTGGAAATGTGAACCCCGTGCGAGCATCAGCGACAAAATCACTTCCATTGCTTTATTAGGGCCCGAGCACTGACAGCGCGAAGGCCCTTTTGTATCTGTAGGAAATGTTTTTCTCGTTATTTTCCTTCTTCGAAATCTATGAAATTAGGGCCTTTTTGCCCCATAAACGTGCCCCAAAAGTCACCAAATTTTGCACCAAGCCAGGCCTGGCGAAAAATGTGATATTTAATGGTTTCCATTAATGGGCGTGGCCTAATGGCTCAACAGCGCCCCCTAGAAAACTTTGTGCCTCAAGCCCCACAATACGGTTTGACGTACATGCACGAAAATCGGTACACACCTGTATCATGTCGCAACTTAAAGAAAAGTCTCTTGGTGCCATGGCCGAAACTCAACAGGAAGTCGGCCATTTTTAATGAATTGTGTAATTTTGGCGCAATTTATGCCATTTCTTCGGCCGTTAATACGGCCCGAATCGTAACGTGCACCCAGGTGTGTTATACATCAAAATGTGCGTCTCCATCCTGCGACGACGCGCATTACTTTTCTCAGTCAAAAGCGTTACCGTGGCGACGATAGACGCCAAAAAGCGCGCCTACCTTCATCTGATTGGTCCAGGCAGAAAAAACTTTGTGCCTCAAGCCCCACAATACGGTCTGACGTACATGAACGAAAATCGGTACACACCTGTATCATGTCGCAACTTAAAGAAAAGTCTCTTGGCGCCATGGCCGAAACCGAACAGGAAGTCGTCTCCATCCTGTGACAACGCGCATTACTTTTCTCTTTCAAAAGCGTTACCGTGGCGACGCTAGACGCCAAAAAGCGCCCCCCCCCTTCATCTGATTGGTCCATATTTGATAGTTCCCCAAAAGTAACCAAATTTTGCACCAAGTCAGGCCTGGCGATAAATTTGATATTTCATGGTTTGCATTAATGGGCGTGGCCTAACGGCTCAACAGGGCCCCCTAGAAAACTATTCTCTGCCATAACTTTTGAAAGGTTTGACATAAGAGTCGTAGGTGGTGTCATCGGACATGGTTTTGAGTCCTTGACCATAATTGGTGCAAATTAGCCCCACCCCTTCTTCTGATTGGTCGGTATTTCATAGTTCCTATTTTCTGCCATAACTTTTGAATGGTTTGACATAGGAAGTCGTGGGTGGTGTCATTTCTGATTTGCTTATGGGGGACGGTGGCCATGAGTGCGAGGGCCCGTTCATCGCTGCTTGCAGCTTTAATTTTCTATTGGACTGTCCTAACTGGCCGCAGCGCGGTGCAGCGCGGCGCAGCGCGGCGCACCGTTTTGAGCTGAACATTTGTCAGACGCCCTGCTTCTATTTTCTTCCTGTCGCTCGCGTTGAAAGCCGGTTGAAAGCGCTGTAGGAAACGGTCATGATGAGGAACGGCTGATCCAGTTAGTTGAAATGAGAAGTTATCTATGATTCCTCCTCATTTCACTACAAAAACCTCAATAAAGTTCAGCTGCTGGAGGGAGATGGACAGAGAGACGATGTCACGCAGTGCTACGATAGTCGGACGCTCATGCAGTTACACGGTTTTATAGTTGTGGGCGTGGTTTGCATTTTGGTTACGTAACGACGGGAGCAGAATCTTATTGGCTCGTAGATCCACATCACACTGGACGGATCATCCGGGCGGCTGTACAGACACTGCAGAATCTGGTTGTTTCCTCCTTCTCTGAGTTGGCAGAATGAGGGGAGACCACTTTATATATGATAAAGCAAGAAAAAAACAGTTTTTCATAATAGGTCCCCTTTAAAGTCCCCCTTTGCCTGGCGGAGGCGATGCTGCTCAGGTATCGTGTGGATGTGTTGCTCATGCAGGTAACGTATACGAAGGGAAATTAGGCCTTTGTGACACAACTACAGAGCTGTTTTCTGAATTTAAACAAATCTCTTTGTGGGGAAATAAATGATAATTTCTCCGAAGACTCTGGGAGAAAATATCCGTCCTGCTGATAATAAGCTTTGTCAATGAGCTGAGATGCAGCATGAAGTATCCGAGTGTATGAAGTATCTGAGCTCCCACAGACAACTGGATGTGTGCACGCTTGCATACAGAGGGAGGCAAGGAAGACATTTAAAAAAAACAAAATAAAAAGAAAACATGTGGTTTGAAATAAGAACAACCTTTCTTTCTGAAAAATGTCACTGTCTTCAGTTCATTTGTATTCTGGGCCTGCACTCGGGCGACTGAAGGGCGTGGAAGGTTGGCTGAGGGTTGAGATTTGAATACACGGTTTGTTTCTCCACCTCCCCCCGTCACCTCTTTTTCAGGGCGTTTGCCCGGCGTGAGCTCCTGCTCACCTGACCACAGCTCCAGATCGATGCGCCGCTGCAGCTCCGTTTGCACAAATCCACTATTTGCCTTTCAGATTTGAGCCGAGCAGCGTGACACCGATCCGTCAGAGCCGCCACGTAGTGCACGGGCCAGACCAGATATCAGCACCACTCCAGGTGACCAAACTTGCTATGATTTTTGAAAAGATCCATGTCTGTAGATGATATTTTGGTAAGAAAACCTTCCTGAGTGGCAGCTGGATCATAGTTATCAGCTCATGAAGTTCAGAAAATTACATTTAGATGCTGCTGCATATCCTGGTTTAGACTCATGTACAGGATATCTGTCAAAGTTTCACTATATTGTCTTTGGTATCATTTTTTTTGTATAGATATTTTTATTGAGGGCAATAAAAAAAAGAAAAAAAAAGATTTACAATAACAATATAATTATCAATATTCCCCCCCTTTTTTTTTACTTTTCATAACATTAATTAAACAAAAATAAATAAATAATAATAATAAGAGAGAGAGAGAGAGAAAAAAAAACATAAATAAATATAAATAAATAATAAAATAAATAATAAATATAATAAATATTTATATAATTATATATAATTATTTAATATATTTATTTAATATAATATATATATATATATATATATATATATATATATATATATATATATATATATATATATATATAAAAAGAGAAAAAAAAGAAAAATAAATACAACAACACACCCCTCTCCCCTTCCCCTCCTTCATATGGTCACTTTGTATTGCAATTTTTGTACGAAAAGTGCTCTATAAATCAAGTTTGATTTGATTTGAATAGATTACATCATTCAAAATCATTTAACTTTGGTATAATTTTAAAGGGGACCGTTTAAGCATTCATTCAGGCTAAGATGTGATACATTTCCTGAATCCTCATGGTCCTGTGAGTATTCCAGTTTGGATTTTGTGTCTCTGTTGTTCCTAGATGACACAGGGCTAAAAGATAGTATATCATTTAGGCGACAATTGTGTAAAAATGTGTGTTGTTTATAGTGTAAAGAGCTGCAGTGACCTCTATGTTGGTCAGAAAGATTCACATCTCAGCTTGAATGAATCCTTAAAATGATACCAAAGACAATATTGTGAAACATTGACTGCGTTTCCATGCATCAATAACCCTTTTAAAACCCGAATATTAGCAATAACCCGGTTTTGCACGGCCATGTAAACACCAATAACCCCTTTGAATAACCCGAATTTGCTCATATTCTGGTTTTTAAAAACCCTAATCTGACCCCTGGGTTACTCCTTTTAAAACCTGAATATTCAGTCATGTAAACGCCAAACAGAATATCCCCATCAAACGGAACAGGAATTTGTTTTCTGCACATGCTCTGTTCACAAGGAATCCTGGTCTTTTGAGTCCAGGAAGTTCTTATAAACACGGAGAAAACAAGACCAGGAGGAGACTAATCACTTCATAAATGTAATGAAGGATATGAACATTTCTGCATTTGTAGACGGTAGAAAGTACCGGGATAGAAGATTTACAAGAAGGTGAGAGAAAAGTTGCGCAAAGCAAAATTGTTTTGAATTTGGATACAGGAAGAAGAAGCGGAACTGAGGGTAATTGCGTCATCACGTTCTCCGTGCGTCGCTGGTTTGATCCAGATATCACAAATGATTAATTACCATGTAAACGGAATATTCTGAATGTCTCAGTAACCGGAATCAGAGACGTTCAATAAACTCTACAGCCCACTCCGGTTGTGTTTCCTGTATCTGTGTCACGTGACTGCCACGCCCCTTTAGGAGACAGGAAGTAGGTCCTGAGTCTATTGAGTCCTATGGGAAAAGTGAACGTGAGCACAGATTATTACCAATTCCTTCGCCCCATAGTAACCTACGTAAATATGGGACCCATTTTTCAAAAGCCACAAACCTTCTGAACATTCTGACACCAAAATGGCAATTCTCAGACCGACAGATTAGGAGAAAATGAACTTTGTTTGAGACCTGTCTCTGTCTGAGCAACACACTCTCGCCAGATTTGGCTCTCATCGTTTTCCCATCGGATAAAATGAAGTTTAAAACTGAAATAAAACTTGCTTCTTTGCTTAATAATACTGTTATTTTTATTATTTAAGTCTTTTTGGAAGAACTGTACTGTATCTAGTGTTGTATGTTCCAAAACGATGTGGGGAGAGGGGCGGCCACGCCCACTTTGGAGACAGGAAGTGAGGTCAGAGGGGCGGCCACGTCCACTTAGGAGACAGGAAGTGAGGTCAGAGGGGCGGCCACGCCCACTTAGGAGACAGGAAGTGAGGTCAGAGGGGCGACCACGCCCCCTTAGGAGACAGGAAGTGAGGTCAGAGGGACGGCCACGCCCACTTAGGAGACAGGAAGTGAGGTCAGAGGGGCGGCCACGCCCACTTAGGAGACAGGAAGTGAGGTCAGAGGGGCGGCCACGCCCACTTAGGAGACAGGAAGTGGATACCATTTCATACCATTGGCAGTAACGGTAATGCGCTATCTTCTGTATAGAGGATCTTTGCCGGAATATTAGCAATAACCCGAATTTTGACTGCATGGAAACGTAGTCATGGATCTTTTCAAAAATGACAATCAAGTTTTGTCACCTTGAGTGGTGCTGAACATGGACTGGAACATGGACTAATTGGTTACTTCTTTTCACCTTTAATGTGATATGGTTTACACTACCTGTAATTCTATTCAAACTTCGGAACTCGGGTTATTGCTAATTTTCCGGTTACTGAAACATATCTGGTCTGGAACATGGACTAATTGGTGACGTTGTGGTTGCTGGGGCTTTATCTTTATCCGCATCATTGAAAGTGTCTGGGGGGGGGGGCGTCATCGCCGGCGTCATCGCCGGCGTCATCATCGGCTAAAGAGGCTTTTTCTCTTAAAGGTTATCAGCACACTCACCAGAACAACATTTTGCTGCGGGGGCAGAATGGCGAGGGGAAGGAGAGAGTGGATGCAGCATTAAAAATCCTTTAATTTGTTAATTGCAGCAAACGATTTCCCCAGCCAATTACCCAAATGCCACAATGAAACATTGCTAGACTTTTGCTGAGACTGCTCGGCGTTGTTGCTTCATGCATTGATAATAACAAAGTCGGAAGAGAAAATTACCTTTTTTTTCCCCTCCCTTCCTTCTCATAGTTCTTAAATTGTTCAGGCTCACTTTCCCATTTATCTTGTACGCTCACTGATCTCCCATTGTGTGAAAAGTATCATTCTTCATTATCCGTAGATCTGTCTATACAAGCAGGGAAGCAAACATAACAGCATGCTGGGAAATTAAAGTGCACTAAAATAAAAACGGTTATTGGAAGTCTAGTATCCAATAGTTTAATCTTTTCTTTCTTCTGATTACTTCTGGTGCGATTCATCTCACGTTCTCACTAGCTGGCCTGATAAATATGAGAAAAAGGCAATTTTTTGGGTGTGGAAGAGACTGAAAATAGTGTATTTTCACTACATTTCTATCTATTTTTCAACATTGAGAAACACAGAAAATTGTTTCCAAAATACTGAAGTGTTCTTTTCATCATCTGTTATTCTCCAAACAACCTTCCTGTCATCACTCGCCGTGTCGGCGGTTCCGGGAGCTTGTCAAGGTGAACCTTTTGATCTTTTAGAATAAAACAAATCCCCGAGACCGTGTTGGTTTAGGGAGTGAGCGTGTTCTTCTCATCAGCAATGAGACGATGGTTCTCCTGCAGGCACGAGCATTGTGAAGTCCGAGTGCTTGACTGCAGGGAAACGTATCTGATGGACATAATAACCAAACATTTAAGGCAAGACAAGTTTATTTGTATAGCACAATTCAACACAAGGTAATTCAAAGTGTTTTACATCAACATTAAAAGCGGCAAGACACAATTAAACAGTAAATAACAAATAAAATGAAATAAAATCATAAGAAGAGCACTAGTAGTACTACTACTACTAGTAGTACTACTACTAGTAGTAGTAGTACTACTAGTAGTAGTACTACTACTACTAGTAGTAGTGCTAGTGGCTCTCTTTAATACAAGCCATTATTTTACCTGTATCAGGAAGTGAATAAATGTAATTTAAAACTGTATGCTAGCCAATTTGGCTTGTTTTAAGATGATTGTACTGTACTTTTATTCATTTGTTTTATTCTATTCTATATTTGCACTGTATCTGTCTTTGTTGTGATATGTCATGCATGCTGTATTAGTGTTTATGTCTATTGTGCATTTTTTATTTTATTTAAAAAAAAAGTCTATTAACATCTGGCGAAGGGACTGCTAATGAAAATTTGCCTTTCGGCAAACTCGGGTACATTTACTTTCTGCAAGGAAACGTTGATCAATGTACACTGTCCCTTTTTCAAATTAAAGAATTATTATTATTATAATTAAGAAAAGAGGTGAAATAATAAAAGGTAAGGGCAGTATAGTCCAGCAGGTGAGTATTTAATTAAACAGTAATGTTTTTATCCTGATTTAAAGGATCTACAGTTGGAGCAGACCTCAGGTCTACAGGAAGTTTGTTCCACCGGTGAGGAGCAGAATAACTGAACGCTGCTGAAACCTTGCTTGGTTCAGGCAGGTAACAGATCAACCATGTATTCTGGTCCAGGACCATTCAGGTCTTTGTAGACCAGCAGTAAGATTTTAAACTCTATCCTTTGACTCACTGGAAGCCAGTGTAGTGATTTCATGACCGGTGTAATGTGGTCCAGTTTCCTGGTGTAATATGGTCCAGTTTCCTGGTGTAATATGGTCCAGTTTCCTGGTGTAATGTGGTCCAGTTTCCTGGTGTAACATGGTCCAGTTTCCTGGTGTAATATGGTCTAGTTTCCTGGTGTAATGTGCTCCAGTTTCCTGGTGTAATGTGGTCCAGTTTCCTGGTGTAATATGGTCCAGTTTCCTGGTGTAATGTGGTCCAGTTTCCTGGTGTAACATGGTCCAGTTTCCTGGTGTAATATGGTCCATTTTCCTGGTGTAATGTGGTCCAGTTTCCTGGTGTAATATGGTCCAGTTTCCTGGTGTAATATGGTCCAGTTTCCTGGTGTAATATGGTCCAGTTTCCTGGTCTAATATGGTCTAGTTTCCTGGTGTAATGTGCTCCAGTTTCCTGGTGTAATGTGGTCCAGTTTCCTGGTGTAATATGGTCCAGTTTCCTGGTGTAATGTGGTCCAGTTTCCTGGTGTAACATGGTCCAGTTTCCTGGTGTAATATGGTCCATTTTCCTGGTGTAATGTGGTCCAGTTTCCTGGTGTAATATGGTCCAGTTTCCTGGTGTAATGTGCTCCAGTTTCCTGGTGTAACGTGGTCCAGTTTCCTGGTGTAATTCTGGTCCAGTTTCCTGGTGTAATGTGGTCCAGTTTCCTGGTGTAATGTGGTCCAGTTTCCTGGTGTAATGTGGTCCAGTTTCCTGGTATAATGTGGTCCAGTTTCCTGGTGTAATATGGTCCAGTTTCCTGGTGTAATATGGTCCAGTTTCCTGGTGTAACGTGGTCCAGTTTCCTGGTGTAATATGGTCCAGTTTCCTGGTGTAATATGGTCCAGTTTCCTGGTGTAATGTGGTCCAGTTTCCTGGTGTAATATGGTCCAGTTTCCTGGTGTAATGTGGTCCAGTTTCCTGGTGTAATGTGGTCCAGTTTCCTGGTGTGATATGGTCCAGTTTCCTGGTGTAATATGGTCCAGTTTCCTGGTGTAACGTGGTCCAGTTTCCTGGTGTAATATGGTCCAGTTTCCTGGTGTAATATGGTCCAGTTTCCTGGTGTAATGTGGTCCAGTTTCCTGGTGTAATGTGGTCCAGTTTCCTGGTGTAATATGGTCCAGTTTCCTGGTGTAATATGGTCCAGTTTCCTGGTGTAATATGGTCCAGTTTCCTGGTGTAATGTGGTCCAGTTTCCTGGTGTAATACGGTCCAGTTTCCTGGTGTAATATGGTCCAGTTTCCTGGTGTAATGTGGAACAGTTTCCTGGTGTAATGTGGTCCAGTTTCCTGGTGTAATGTGGTCCAGTTTCCTGGTGTAACATGGTCCAGTTTCCTGGTGTAATGTGGAACAGTTTCCTGGTGTAATATGGTCCAGTTTCCTGGTGTAATGTGGTCCAGTTTCCTGGTGTAATATGGTCCAGTTTCCTGGTGTAACATGGTCCAGTTTCCTGGTGTAATGTGGAACAGTTTCCTGGTGTAATGTGGAACAGTTTCCTGGTGTAATGTGGTCCATTTTCCTGGTGTAATGTGGTCCAGTTTCCTGGTGTAATATGGTCCAGTTTCCTGGTGTAATGTGCTCCAGTTTCCTGGTGTAATATGGTCCAGTTTCCTGGTGTAATTCTGGTCCAGTTTCCTGGTGTAATGTGGTCCAGTTTCCTGGTGTAATGTGGTCCAGTTTCCTGGTGTAATGTGGTCCAGTTTCCTGGTATAATGTGGTCCAGTTTCCTGGTGTAATATGGTCCAGTTTCCTGGTGTAATATGGTCCAGTTTCCTGGTGTAATGTGCTCCAGTTTCCTGGTGTAACGTGGTCCAGTTTCCTGGTGTAATTCTGGTCCAGTTTCCTGGTGTAATGTGGTCCAGTTTCCTGGTGTAATGTGGTCCAGTTTCCTGGTGTAATATGGTCCAGTTTCCTGGTGTAATGTGGTCCAGTTTCCTGGTGTAACATGGTCCAGTTTCCTGGTGTAATATGGTCCAGTTTCCTGGTGTAACGTGGTCCAGTTTCCTGGTATAATGTGGTCCAGTTTCCTGGTGTAATATGGTCCAGTTTCCTGGTGTAATATGGTCCAGTTTCCTGGTGTAACGTGGTCCAGTTTCCTGGTGTAATATGGTCCAGTTTCCTGGTGTAATATGGTCCAGTTTCCTGGTGTAATGTGGTCCAGTTTCCTGGTGTAATATGGTCCAGTTTCCTGGTGTAATGTGGTCCAGTTTCCTGGTGTAATGTGGTCCAGTTTCCTGGTGTGATATGGTCCAGTTTCCTGGTGTAATATGGTCCAGTTTCCTGGTGTAACGTGGTCCAGTTTCCTGGTGTAATATGGTCCAGTTTCCTGGTGTAATATGGTCCAGTTTCCTGGTGTAATGTGGTCCAGTTTCCTGGTGTAATGTGGTCCAGTTTCCTGGTGTAATATGGTCCAGTTTCCTGGTGTAATATGGTCCAGTTTCCTGGTGTAATATGGTCCAGTTTCCTGGTGTAATGTGGTCCAGTTTCCTGGTGTAATACGGTCCAGTTTCCTGGTGTAATATGGTCCAGTTTCCTGGTGTAATGTGGAACAGTTTCCTGGTGTAATGTGGTCCAGTTTCCTGGTGTAATGTGGTCCAGTTTCCTGGTGTAATATGGTCCAGTTTCCTGGTGTAATATGGTCCAGTTTCCTGGTGTAATGTGGAACAGTTTCCTGGTGTAATGTGGTCCAGTTTCCTGGTGTAATGTGGTCCAGTTTCCTGGTGTAACATGGTCCAGTTTCCTGGTGTAATGTGGAACAGTTTCCTGGTGTAATATGGTCCAGTTTCCTGGTGTAATGTGGTCCAGTTTCCTGGTGTAATATGGTCCAGTTTCCTGGTGTAACATGGTCCAGTTTCCTGGTGTAATGTGGAACAGTTTCCTGGTGTAATGTGGTCCAGTTTCCTGGTGTAATGTGGAACAGTTTCCTGGTGTAATGTGGTCCAGTTTCCTGGTGTAACATGGTCCAGTTTCCTGGTGTAATATGGTCCATTTTCCCAGTGTAATGTGGTCCAGTTTCCTGGTGTAATATGGTCCAGTTTCCTGGTGTAATGTGCTCCAGTTTCCTGGTGTAATATGGTCCAGTTTCCTGGTGTAATTCTGGTCCAGTTTCCTGGTGTAATGTGGTCCAGTTTCCTGGTGTAATGTGGTCCAGTTTCCTGGTGTAATGTGGTCCAGTTTCCTGGTATAATGTGGTCCAGTTTCCTGGTGTAATATGGTCCAGTTTCCTGGTGTAATATGGTCCAGTTTCCTGGTGTAATGTGCTCCAGTTTCCTGGTGTAACGTGGTCCAGTTTCCTGGTGTAATTCTGGTCCAGTTTCCTGGTGTAATGTGGTCCAGTTTCCTGGTGTAATGTGGTCCAGTTTCCTGGTGTAATATGGTCCAGTTTCCTGGTGTAATGTGGTCCAGTTTCCTGGTGTAACATGGTCCAGTTTCCTGGTGTAATATGGTCCAGTTTCCTGGTGTAACGTGGTCCAGTTTCCTGGTATAATGTGGTCCAGTTTCCTGGTGTAATATGGTCCAGTTTCCTGGTGTAATATGGTCCAGTTTCCTGGTGTAACGTGGTCCAGTTTCCTGGTGTAATATGGTCCAGTTTCCTGGTGTAATATGGTCCAGTTTCCTGGTGTAATGTGGTCCAGTTTCCTGGTGTAATATGGTCCAGTTTCCTGGTGTAATGTGGTCCAGTTTCCTGGTGTAATGTGGTCCAGTTTCCTGGTGTGATATGGTCCAGTTTCCTGGTGTAATATGGTCCAGTTTCCTGGTGTAACGTGGTCCAGTTTCCTGGTGTAATATGGTCCAGTTTCCTGGTGTAATATGGTCCAGTTTCCTGGTGTAATGTGGTCCAGTTTCCTGGTGTAATGTGGTCCAGTTTCCTGGTGTAATATGGTCCAGTTTCCTGGTGTAATATGGTCCAGTTTCCTGGTGTAATGTGGTCCAGTTTCCTGGTGTAATACGGTCCAGTTTCCTGGTGTAATATGGTCCAGTTTCCTGGTGTAATGTGGAACAGTTTCCTGGTGTAATGTGGTCCAGTTTCCTGGTGTAATGTGGTCCAGTTTCCTGGTGTAACATGGTCCAGTTTCCTGGTGTAATGTGGAACAGTTTCCTGGTGTAATATGGTCCAGTTTCCTGGTGTAATGTGGTCCAGTTTCCTGGTGTAATATGGTCCAGTTTCCTGGTGTAACATGGTCCAGTTTCCTGGTGTAATATGGTCCAGTTTCCTGGTGTAATGTGGTCCAGTTTCCTGGTGTAATGTGGTCCAGTTTCCTGGTGTAATGTGGAACAGTTTCCTGGTGTAATGTGGAACAGTTTCCTGGTGTAATGTGGTCCAGTTTCCTGGTGTAATGTGGAACAGTTTCCTGGTGTAATGTGGTCCAGTTTCCTGGTGTAATGTGGTCCAGTTTCCTGGTGTAATGTGGTCCAGTTTCCTGGTGTAATGTGGTCCAGTTTCCTGGTGTAATGTGGTCCAGTTTCCTGGTGTAATATGGTCCAGTTTCCTGGTGTACTGTGGTCCAGTTTCCTGGTGTAATATGGTCCAGTTTCCTGGTGTAATATGGTCCAGTTTCCTGGTGTAATGTGGTCCAGTTTCCTGGTGTAATGTGGTCCAGTTTCCTGGTGTAATATGGTCCAGTTTCCTGGTGTAATATGGTCCAGTTTCCTGGTGTAATGTGGTCCAGTTTCCTGGTGTAATGTGGTCCAGTTTCCTGGTGTAATGTGGTCCAGTTTCCTGGTGTAATATGGTCCAGTTTCCTGGTGTAATGTGGTCCAGTTTCCTGGTGTAATGTGGTCCAGTTTCCTGGTGTAATGTGGTCCAGTTTCCTGGTGTTTGTAAGGACTCTGGCGGCAGCGTTCTGGATCAGCTGCAGCTGCCTGATAGATTTCTTGTTCAGGCCTGTAAAGATGCCATTGCAATAATCCAACCTACTGAAAATGAATGCATGAATACGTTTTTCCATGTCTTGTTTAGACAGAAACCCCTTAATTCTAGCAATGTTTTTTAGGTGGTAATAGGCAGATTTAGTGATAAACTTTAGATGGCTGTTGAAGTTCAGGTCTGAGTCAATAATTACACCAAGATTTCTGGCTTGATTTGTAGCTGTCAATGACATGGAGCCAAGGTGAGGGCTGATCTTTTCCCTTTCATTTTTAGGGCCAAAAATGATCACCTCTGTCTTTTCTGCATTTAGCTGGAGAAAATTCTCGTACATCCACTCATTGATTTGATGAATACATTTAAAGGCTTTTCCCCCTCCTGTATGTGTCTCCAAAAGCTCTTGGGGGTTCTGTTGGGAATGCGTTTCCTCGGCTGAAGGTCCAACTCGTTTTCCTCTTGCTGTGTTTGTGGAAGCTGTTTTTTCTAAGATGCTCTTTGCACAAGATCCGCCGGGCCGAGCAGAGCCGTCAACTCAGAGGGGAGATTTACTTTTAATGTTTGTCCCATGAAACCCAGACACGGAAAACTGCCAATCTGAGCCTTTTTATCAGGGGCTTTGTTCACATAAAACCTTTACATCTGTTGCTGTTGTCATCTTTAAGCGCTCAACAGGACGTATTAAAGTAATCCTTTTACAATTGCTGAAATGTTCTAAAAACATATTTGGCTATTTCTTAGCGTGGTTGTGTTGTGTCTCCGGTGAACTCCTGCAGAGCTTCAGAAGAACTTGAGTGCTTTGAAGTTTAGTCGGGGGGCCTTTTGTCCCACAAAGCCAAAGAGGAAAAGCCTTTAGTGCCAGTTGTTAATGTGCAGGATTAACTTCATGAAGCTGTGAGTTTTAAACGAAGCTACAATCCTGTCCTGAAACTGCAGGGACGAAGCTAAACCTAAGAGGAAACAGTGGAAAGAGAGCCGTCTCAAGAAAGCAGTTCATCACAGTCCGTCAATCAATCCATCCATCAATCAATCAATACATCAATCCATCAATCCATCCATCCATCCATCCATCCATCCATCCATCCATCCATCCATCCGTCAATCAATCCGTCAATCCATCTATCAATCAATCCGTCAATCCATCCGTCAATCCATCAATCAATGTATCCGTCAATCCATCAATCAATGTATCCGTCAATCCATCCGTCAATCCATCAGTCAATCCATCCGTCAATCCATCAATCAATGTATCCGTCAATCCATCAATCAATGTATCCGTCAATCCATCAATCAATGTATCCGTCAATCCATCAATCAATGTATCCGTCAATCCATCAATCCATCAATCAATGTATCCGTCAATCCATCCGTCAATCCATCAGTCAATCCATCCGTCAATCCATCAATCAATGTATCCATCAATCCATCAGTCAATGTATTCGTCAATCCATCAATCAATGTATCCGTCAATCCATCAATCCATCAGTCAATGTATTCGTCAATCCGTCAATCAATGTATCCGTCAATCCATCAATCAATCCATCAATCAATGTATCCGTCAATCCATCAATCAATGTATCCGTCAATCCATCAATCCGTCAATCCATCAATCAATGTATCCGTCAATCAATGTATCCGTCAGTCAGTCAGTCAGTCAGTCAGTCAGTCAGGCAATCAATCAATCAATCAATCAATCAATCAATCAATCAATCAATCAATCAATCAATCAATCAATCAATCAATCAATCAATCAACCAACCATCCATCCGCTGAGCCAATCCCAGCTCTCGTTGAGGGAGTGGGGGGTAAACGCTGTATATCTGTTTGTAGTAAATTTACTTTGAAATTATTTTGCATCCAGTCTCTGTTTCATCCTGAACATCCTACTAGTATAAAGGGTCAGTTGATCCCGGATAAGAAACATCACAGAATCTCTGGAAGTCTGTCACGCATTGTAGTTGATGTCACAGTTTTGATATTTGGTTCCTCTTTTATTTTGAAAACCGTGTCTTTGTGTTTCAGTTCTGTCTTGACTTCCCTGTTTCCCATCTGCCCTGATTGTCTGCACCTGTGTCTCGTTAACATTCTGTATATCTGGTCTTGTCTGGTCGTAGGTCGTTTATTTACAAAAACGTATATTTCCCTCTACGTTTTGAAAAATACCATCATTTCCAGGAACCTGCATAAATATCTGTTAAGGTGCTATGAGCAGCCAAACCTACAGGGGGCAGTGTAACGAGAAGATAAAGTCATGCTAGCCAATCAGAATCCTGGAAAAAAACATCAACAAATGACACGAGTAACTTCAAGTTACTTCCAAGATGAACCAGAGTCTTTGGTTTGGAGTGACAGAGAAGTGGAGTTACTTTTAAGTGTGACGTTAGAATATAAAACAGGTAAAATACAAGAAAATATTGACGGTGGCCAAACAGATTGTAAAACACATGACGCTGGTGACGTTCTGAAGCCTAAATGTCCGTTTCTCTCCGTTTACAAGCAAACGTGAAGACGTGGAGTTTTTGCAAATCTCCACTTTGGCCGGAGTTTTCAGAAATGATGGTTTTTGGAGACTTTGAGCTTCGTTTTCGTGTAAACGAACGGACAAAATGCATGAAAACACCACCGTTTTTGCTCCGTGGAAACGGGGCCTTAAGTTGAAATGAAACACATGTTCATGAACTCCTGATCTCCTCCTCTTGTCTTCCCCATCCTTGACAAGTTTAACAAAAACACAATAACACAAACTTGGATTCTATTAACTGTGGGACACATTGTACTTATTTTTTTATTCCATCTGTGAAAATAGCAAAATACTTAAATTTCACCGCGTTTTCATTGGTTGCAATATTACAAATATTAAAAATAAACAAAGTCTTCAGTAATTTCATATCTAACTGTATGTGTTTGAGGTAGTAGACCCGTTGGTCGGTGCTGTTGAAGCGATCCGATTAAAACTTTCATTAAAAAATGAAATAACGGTCTTGTCTTCCCCCTTGCTCCCTGCTGGTCTGTACTGTTCCTTCCTTGCACATTACTGTTTAATTAAATACTTACCTGCTGCACTCTACTGTCCTTATTATGGAAGAGTATTAGGGCCAGGCAGGTGAAAAATAAAAATAATATTTTAGAGGAGGAAGATTTTTTTTTCATTATGCACTTTGAGAAAAAAGTCGAAATGTCGAGAAAAAGTAAAAATTTTGACTTTATTCACGGAATTTCGACTTTATTCACGAAATTTCGACTTTATTCTTAAAATTGTATTTCAACATTATTCTCGACATTTCGACTTTTTTCTCGACATTTCAACTTTTTTCTCGAAGTGCACAATAAAAAAAAATCTTCCCCTCTCAACTACAACTTTGGTCTTTGTTAAATAAATAACTGTTTTTGGATCTCCTGCCTCTGGGTTAGGGTTAATTTATCCCCCACGTCCCTGACAAAGTCCTGAAAAACACGAGGAACAGCATTTTCTCTTTCACAACCATTTCATTCTTCTCCATCATCTACAGGCTGAAATATGTGAAATATCTGAGGACTCCTACGGACCTGGGTTGTGTAACGGGAGAGCAGCCACACATCCCACGTCAGCTGTGAAGCATCTCTGAAGAAAACACCAGAAAAGATGCTTACTTTTCATATAATGTGTTTTATTCTCAGCAGTATCTTTTTTTTAACACCTAAATATACTATCATTATACTCACAGCATTACAAGTGGAATTAAAGCTGCAAGCAGCGATGAACGGGCCCTTGCGCGTGCAATTCTCACCAATAAAGGTCAAGGACTCAAAACTAAGTCCGATGACACCATCCACGACTCTCTATATCAAACCATTCAAAAGTTATAGCAGAAAAAAGGGACTATCAAATGTCGACTAATCAGAAGAAGGGGCGGGGCTAATTTGCACCAATTATGTTCAAGTACTCAAAACCGAGTCTGATGACACCACCCACGAGTCTTTATGTCAAACCATTCAAAAGTTATGGCAGAAAGTAGGAACTATCAGATATGGACCAATCAGATGAGGGGGGGGCACGCTTTTTGGCGTCTATCGTTGCCATGGTAACGCTTTTGACTGAGAAAAGTAATGCCCATCGTCGCAGGATGGAGACGCACATTTTGATGTATAACACACCTGGGTGCACGTTACGGTTCGGGCAAAGAAGCAGCCAAAGAAATGGCATAAATTGCGCCAAAATTACACGATTAATTCAAAATGGCCGACTTCCTGTTGGGTTTCGGCCATGGCGCCAAATGCCAAAATGTTCATATCTTTCATTATATGTTCTCCGCGCATCGCTGGTTTGATCTGGATATCCCAAATGATTAATTACCATGTAAACGGAATATTCCGAATGTCTCAGTAACCGGAATATTAGCAATAACCTGAATTTTGACTGCATGTAAACGTAGTCACAGAGATCGTGAATATCGTCCCCGGTGACTGTGGAGACCGCTCCAGTCATTGTTCATCTTTTGGTTCATGGACCCAGTTTGAGACGACTTCTGCAGTGGGAGACGGTGCATCACAATGCATTATGGGAGTTGCCACGAGAAGATGATGAATTGTGGCCTTAACGGCATGCAACGCAGCTCCGGAGGCTGCGGCGTTCAACTGATGATTGATTGTTATTAACGGGCTCAAGGAAGAACAAAAAGGACATGCAAAAGTTAAGGCAAAATATCAAGTGGGGAAAAGATGACACGTTCCAGCGAATGTTTGTAGTGACGGTTTCAAAAAAGGAGAACGAGAGAGAGGCAGAGAGAAGTAAAAACTGGCTGATTTAGAGAGTATCACACCATCCAAGAGCTTGTTAAAACCATCTCTGGTGTGCTGTCTGCTGGCATAATTCAATTGTTTTTAATTGAATACTTTTTCTTTCCTCCTCCAAAGGAGATTTCTTCGTGCCACTGGCATCGTTAATCCAACTTCCGCATTAGCGCTTGGAGAGATGTGCTTTTTATGAAGTACTGCCACCCTCTCTCCTCTCTCTTTCTTTTTATTCGTCCAGCACCTGAGCTGAAAATATTTTCATTGCATAGTGTTTAATAAACCCTCAAAGGGGAATGTTTTTTCGTGGTATGAATTGAAAACAGTTAAATGAAGGATGAGTAAACAAAATGCTGAAAAAGAGAGTAACACCATCAGGTTGTGAACCAACACTGCAGTCCCTCCTCCTTTCAGTGTCGCTGTCCTGTTTGAGGGGTCACTGCATGAAAGCTGGATCGAGAGAAAGGTGGATGTTCCTCCGTTTTATGACCAACGATCCTCCTTCTCCTTATAGTACTAAAAGATGTTCCATTTTTGTAAAAATGGTATCACATTCTCAACAACAATAAAGTTTTAGTCCTGAAAAAGGGGAGGAATTCTGTTTTTCCGCTCAGTCAGAAGCCTTCATATGTGTTAAAGAAAAGAAAAAGAAAACGGAACTAAAGAGAAGCTCTTCATTTCCATGGTTACATGTGACAGATGCTGAAAGGCGCCAGAATATATCCTGTAAGAAAAATGTACAGACAAATATCTTTACAAATTTTTTTCAATGGAAAATATGTCGAGAGACCATGAAGTTAAACACCATTCTTTGCCAACAAGGAATGTTTTTCAAAACGATTTGAGAAACATCCTTGGCAAACTTTTGCACGTCACCCATTTGTTGCTATTCTACGTTAGAGTATTAGGGCCATGCCGGAAAGAAAATATTTGAGGGGAAGATTTTTTTTTTATTGAGCACTTCGAGAAAAAAAAAAGTCGAAATTAATGTTGAAATACAATTTCAAGAAAAAAGTCGAAATTTCATGAATTAAGTCGAAAAATTTCGCCTTTTTTCTCAACATTTCGACTTTTTTCTCGAAATTGTACTTCAACATTAATCTCGACATTTTGACTTTTTTCTCGACGTTTCGACTTTTTTCTATGCATAATGAAAAAAAAATCTTCCTCTAAAATATCATTTTTTATTTTTCTCCTGCCTGGCCCTGATACTCTAAAGATAAACTAGAAAAATGTCCTTGCAGAAATTTCGAGAGTGCCACGGGGGGGCTGCTGCCCATTTGTGTACATTGCTGCATTTTTCAGCAATAAAAGTGAAGGACTCAAAACTAAGTCCGATGACACCCTGGGGTGATCTGAGGGGGTATTTACTGGGGTGGGGTATTTACTGGGGTGGGGTATTTACTGGGGTGGGGTACTTACTGGAGGGGTATTTACTGGGGGGGTATTTACTGGGGGGGTATTTACTGTGTCTTTACCGTTCCCCCAGAATCCATCAGGCTGCAGGACTGGGGATCGGCTAAGGTCAAAGGTCAGGGGTCAGATTTGAGTCATGTGACCAGTTCTGACTGAAGGAATGAGTCAGCAGCTGAATTCTGGTTACCCCGGCAACAAGAACCTCCACTTCAGAACCTTCCGGTTTGGCTGTGAGAAAACCCAGATTTTGGCTTCTGACAAGGTCTCAAATCACTCCGATTTTTGATCAAACCGTAGCAGAAAAACGAAAACATTGTGAGAGACACAGAATCTTAATTGTATTCAGATATTCCTTAAAATAAGTGAGTAAGCTCAGTGCGAAGACAGAGTGAGATTCTTTTGAAGAAAACGTTTGATTACATTACCGCCAATGGAGACTGAGACAGGTATTGGCGGCGCTCTAGCCCTCCCCCGTTTAAATTTTGTGCATACCCTGCCTGTCAAAGTCACATTTTAGGAATCCCAACACCTACTGTATGTCTACATTCTGACCAAAAATTATTTGTCTCCTTTTTACGGTTTGGCCGTGAGCTCGAGTTACAAATAAAAATTCAGGTTATTTTTTACTTTTTCTCCCACTCTAGCAACCGACACCCGCACTCTAGATTTGACAAAAAAGTGATTTCCAGTCCTCACCTGTTTGGTGTTTTGGAAAGAAGAGAAGTTTTCCTCCGTTTTGAAGTTTGAATGACATTTCTACGTGAAGGTATGAGAAAGTTAGGTGACTCAGAAAAAAGAATGGGTTTTTATTGGGGAAAACAGGGGAGTTTCAACACCAAAAGTCATAGCACACTATTCCCGATCGAGACACATGTTTTGATATATGATGCGCCTGCGTCCTTCGAAATCTGTAGCGAACCGAAATCTGGCCGGAAAATAATAAATAATAAAAAAAAAAAAAATAAATAAATAGATGCGCCCCGAGGCACTCCTCTCCATTGCTATGGCATAGCTATGGAGGAGACATTGTTTTAATAAAACACTGATCTTGAATAAAGTCAGAACCTGCTGCTGATTCTTATCGATATTTATCGATGTTCTGAAAAAGTAAACAGGAAGTCAAGTTTGTGAGCTCCACGTTATCTTTGTCGGACGGAGGGAACGTTCACGTCTCACTTTATCCACGCAGACTTTTTTTGTGTGAAAACTATGGGACGTGGAGCTCAGAGGGGGAGAAGGATCTGAAAGGCTGCATGCTGCCTGTCTCTGCTCTCATTCTGCTGCACCATCTGTAATGAGCGAAGCATGCGGAGAGTAAGCAGCTTCTTAGATAATGAGGCACAAGTCCCAGGGGAGTCGAGCCGGGCCCACAACCGCAATATATATCGCTTCATCTCGAAAATGAAAGCAGCGAGACTGGAGAGTTGGAGGAGAGAGTGTCAAGGGGAGACCCATCTATCTCTATTTGAATCTGACGCCGTCGTCCACAAACACAATTTGGGAAAATGACTTGATAGTGCAAATACTTACTGATGTTGCTGAAGTGAGAGATGCAAACTCTTCTCAGTCTTTACAACAAACCTGCCTCAACAAGCCCCCCGAACCGCAGCGTATCCATTTTTTATTACATGCTGCACAAGGTGACGGCGGTCACACTTGTGCATCTCATACCTTTTTTTTTTTAAATGGCATCACAAGCTTTTTCGTGAAAAACCCACCAGCCAGAATGCAAAGTAGGTGTCTGTTATTTCATGTCTGGAGATGGAGGCTTCGTGGTCTACCATAATTCTGAATGCCGAGACCTCTTTAGCTTTTCTTGGAGTGTATCTCCATAATAGCCTCATTATTCAACCCCGAGTCCACAAACACTCAGGCTGAAATAATGAGCCCCTCACTAGCTGCTGAGTATTACCTTTTCAGCAAAGACGTTCCAATGGGGAACGCGTCCTGATTAAAAGTGCTGGGCTGTTTTGTAGGAGCAATGCAGTAAAAGTCATGATCCTTTTATTTATTTATTTTTTTTGTCCTTTTCATTAAGGTAAGGCACAGCCAGCCAGTCAGGAATAATTCATGCACAAATCCCATTCTCACACCGTCAAATTCAGACGATGCTTCGCTAATAAGAGTAACTGGAATCCACAAATGCCCTCCGTGCTCGGTAAACCTCACTCACGAGGTGTTAATATACACCAAAGATAATCTTAATCCCTCTTCTCCCAGCTAGCGTGTAACCAGTACTCGAGTTGTAAAAGAAAATCAGGGGGGATGGTGGATTTTATCATATGGGGACAGATAATTTGTGCTGATTACAAATAATATAATATATTACAAATAATAGCAGTGACCAAAACACCTGCAGAAATACTGCAGGAATGACATAGCAGCAGTTAAATGCAGCCTTCTGTAAGCTTTAAATATCCACTGGGCTTACATCAAATACATCAAAACACAACAATAAAAAACACTTTTCTGAACTTATCAATATGACTCTGTCCTTCACAGGATAAGTAAAATGGATCACTGCAAAAACTCACAATCTTAACAAGAATATTTGTCTTATTTCTAGTTAAAATGTCTTATTTTAGTAAAAAAATCTCATTACACTTAAAACAAGACTCATCACTGGAAAAAACAACAATTTTCACCTGTTTCAAGTAGATTTTCACTTGAAATTAGGAGAAAAATCTGCCAGTGGAACAAGATTTTTTTGCTTGTAATGAGAAGATAAATCTTGTCCCATTGGCAGATTTTTCTACTTATTTCAAGTGAAAATTTACTTGAAACAGGTGAAAATTGTCAAATAAGTTATTTTTCTGGTGTTATTTTTCTGGTGATGACTCTAAATGTTGAAATAGCAGTAAAACCACATTCATTGATGAAATGACATAAGGGATGGAAAGGGGGGATGGCAGTTTTACAGGGGGGATGATTTGGACCGTTTTTATTTCCATCCCAAACAAATTGGGATGGAAAATAGCATTCCTTGGGGGTGAAAATAGAGGTCTAGAGCAGTGATTCTTAACCATAGGGCCGCGGCCCACACTTGGGCCGCGAGCGCCCTCTAGAGGGCCGCAAAAAGAATTCAGTTTTGTACGTGTGGGCCGCGGGGGCCGCGGGACTGCATAGCAACTCCCAACCAAATGAGGAGAAGAAGACACTCAGCTAGCTGTACGTGTAATAGTAAGAGAAATGGTGTGTATTTACAGAGAAAATCCTTCATTTTGCACAGAGTAGGTTTAGATCCGCCAGGATCAGGGATCGATTACTTGGGTCTGCGCCCAGAGCGAGCGAGCGCGGTGTGATCATTCATCCTGAAGCGTCTCCGCGGCCGGGGAGGTCGGTGCCGCTCGGGCGGTGGGCTCCGTCATTACTGCTGAAGGATGGTAGATGTAGATGCGTGGGCTGACGTGTCTGCTGGACTGGACTGTTCGAGCTTTTGCAAAAGCATCGGATAGTGACTCGGCTGCAGCGCGACCAGAGAGCTGCGGTGCGGGCTGTGCCCGTCGCAGCTGATCAGGCTCGGATGAAACCCGACACGCGCAGTCCTGACAACTTATTAATGTAAATAACTTAAAGTAAAATCAAAATAAGTTTTGTTCCCGCTCTATTTTTAAATATGCACACTTGTATGCTTGTGTGTGTTGTAAGGCAGCACGCCGTGTGTGTGTTTAAATCCAGAAATGACACAAAACTGAAGGTGCGCCTTTCCACACGGCGCCCGTATGGTCAACAAAATACGGTAATTAGCTTGACTCTATATACAGAGATGAGAAGCGTAACAGGTGGAAAGGAAAGTTCAACCCAGAATGGACAGATTCATCCTGTTCAGTCTTCACACTGGGACAAAACCAGTGTCTCATACGTTCAGAGACCGTGGTGTTCAAAGTGCGAAAGTGAAACGCCACTGAAACAAAACACAAAGTTTTTCATCAAACATATCCACTCAAGTCTGAACTGAAGTCACAGAAAATAAGCTGACCATCTTAAACATGTTTGGGTCCAGATACAGCTGTGAGGCAGCTTTCTCCATAATGAACATAATTAAAACTAAATATCGTTCCAGGCTCATCAATGAGCACCTTCTCATGTGCATGAGAACCTGACACCATCCAGCCCAGATTTAAAGTCCTGACAGGAGAAAGCTCAGTTCTCTCACTGAACGACACAGAAAGGTGGGGCATAAGATTAAGGGGAAGAAAGAGAAATTGCAAAACTGTTCAATTGTTAAGATGTGTTTATATTCATTTATTATAAAAATGTGTTGAGACAATTGACAAAGAAAAGGGGAAATTCAAACTGCTGGTAGAGAAATAAAATAGCATTTGAAAAATAAAATTAAATCTATTTTATTTTTAAGATAAAAAAATATGTGTAATTCAAGTTACACATGTTAATGGGCAAATATGTACTTTTTTTATATATATATATAGTTTTATAGTTTTATATATAGTATTCAAGTTTTAGTTGAATACCCCTGCTATACAGTGTTAATATTTAACGGGCCCCGGGCCACTCTGTACTGAAAAAATTGGGCCCCAAGGTCATAAAGGTTAAGAACCCCTGGTCTAGAGCCCTATATAATCTTTCTATGTGACTTAATTCTAGATATGGAGTTTTTGGTGCAAAAAAATGACCTTCAACATGACCTTGAAATAGGAAATTTATCTCAGAATTGAATTCCTAGCACCAAAAAAGTAGAGAAAGTGACAATATACAACAATCTAGGACTAAGAGGAGCTGAGATATGACCTTTGGTCTTTTTGACCATTTAGAATTTTTTTTCTCAAAATTGTATTTCAACATTAATTTCTCCATTTCAACGTTTCTCCCTCATTTCAACATTTTTCTCGACATTTCAACTTTTCTTCCTCGACATTTCGACTTTTTTCTCAACATTTCGACTTTTTTCTCGTCATTTCAACCTTTTTTCGACATTTCAACTTTTTTCTCAACATTTCGACTTTTTTCTCGACAATTCAACTTTTTTCCTCGACATTTCGACTTTTTTCCCAACATTTCAACTTTTTTCTCAACATTTCGACTTTTTTCTCAACATTTCAACTTTTTTCTCGACATTTTGACTTTTTTCTCAACATTTCGACTTTTTTCTCGACATTTTGACTTTTTTCTCAACATTTCGACTTTTTTCTCAACATTTCAACTTTTTTCTCGACATTTTGACTTTTTTCTCAACATTTCGACTTTTTTCTCGACATTTTTGACTTTTTTCTCAACATTTCAACTTTTTTCTCGACATTTCAACTTTTTTCTCAACATTTCGACTTTTTTCTCAACATTTCAACTTTTTTTCTCAACATTTCGACTTTTTTCTCAACATTTCAACTTTTTTCTCGACATTTTGACTTTTTTCTCAACATTTTGACTTTTTTCTCAACATTTCGACTTTTTTCTCAACATTTCAACTTTTTTCTCAACATTTCAACTTTTTTTCTCAACATTTCGACTTTTTTCTCAACATTTCAACTTATTTCTCGACATTTTGACTTTTTTCTCAACATTTCGACTTTTTTCTCGACATTTTGACTTTTTTCTCAACATTTCGACTTTTTTCTCGACATTTCGACTTTTTTCTCAACATTTCGACTTTTTTCTCGACATTTTGACTTTTTTCTCAACATTTCGACTTTTTTCTCAACATTTCGACTTTTTTCTCAAAGTGCATAATGAAAAAAAAATCTTCCTCCTCTAAAATATTATTTTTATTTTTCTCCTGCCTGGCCCTAATACTCTTCCATTACATCTCAGTTTTATGTGTGCAATGTTGGACCCCAGGAAGAATAGTCTTCTCTGCAGTGAGGACTAATGGGGATCCGAAATAAATAAATAAATAAATAAACACGAATGTTGACCAATGATATTCCTAAAACATGTGTAAAACTTATTCTATGTTATGAACCCTTTAGAAAAGCGCAGGGAAAAGAATTACAGTCAGACTGACTGCTTTTAGCTGGGTTAAGTTTTTGGACCAACTGAGTAATTTAACTCCATTTATGGCAGCATGTAATCACATGTCGGCATAAATGGTTGCCATAGTACTGTACCTTTTGTTAAATTTCATTTAGGTTCTCCGGGAGTGTGGAGTTGAGCTGTCATTCATCTCGGAGGAGCATTTCTCCGGGTTCCCCTACGTATTCAATGAGGCAGCAAATGACTGAATCTCTCCTTTCCTGAACCCTCTGGGGCTGCAAGGAAATATGTTTAGGGAGAGGAATGGTAGCCTTGGGAACCCAACACACTCGCACTTAGAAATGCATGGAAACCTTTGCAAATTTAGGAAATATCAATTTTCAGCAATACAAACATCATTTAGAAAAAGCTGCATGTACCTCTGTCTTATTGTCAGTATTACTGCACAGTAAAATTAGGTGTTTTCTAAAGAACAGCAGTGACAAACGTGGCCCGGGCCCATTTATTGGTAGAATTTATGCATCGTCTGTTTTATTTCTCTGCTCTGGACTGACTTCTGTTGCTAGATTTAGCATAATCAGAAACAATCCCATCATGCTACAGAAGAGATGTAATTTCAGACATATTACATTTTAGTAGTGAAGTTAATCTGCATAACTGATCGTCTCCACAGTGATCACACTGGCAGTAGAAAATAAACACAAATCACTGCAAGAACAGCATGTTAAGAATAAATACACACATGCATATGGATTAGCTCACAAGTGTTCAGGAAACGGCTCCTCCATGCATCAGCTGCAGAACAACCGTCAACACTCAGTAAGAATGTCTCTTCATCGGTATTCCTCTTCAAACTATTCAATAAGTAAAGATGCAAGGCAAAGCAAGTTTATTCATATAGCACAATTCAACACAAGGTGTTACAAAGTGCTTTACACAACATTAAAAGCGGCACGACACAATTAAACAGTAAATAACCAATAAAATGAAAGAAAATGATAAGAAAAGAGGTCAAATAATTACGTTTCTATACGGTCAAAACCTACGAAGACCGGGTCAAATACAGTATTACAAAAGTAATCTGTGCCGATTCGTGCGGTAAATCAGACCAATTTGACAATTCTATGTCTGTCAAGGTTTTACATTCCCCCCAGCTTTCAGTTTCTGTCTTGCCCCGCCTGTGTCCCATCTGCCCTGATTGTCTGCACCTGTGTCTCGTCATGTCTCGTTATCCCCTGTGTATATCTGGTCTTGTCATTCCTTGTTCCCTGTCGGACCGTACTGTTTTGTTCCTCATGTTTCCTGCCACGGTTTTCCTCCAAGTTTTGATCCCTGTTTCTTTGAGTTTTTTTGATCCTGCTCTGCAGCGTTTTAGTTTGGCTTTTTTGTTAATAAATCCTATTTTTTGCCGACTCTTGCCTCCCGCCTCCTGCTCTCTTGCGTTTGGGTCCACACCTTATACCCCCAGACGTGACAACGTCACAATCCCTGCATTCAGGGCTTATCCATCACTGGTGTAACTTCGCGCGGTTTTCAAAAATCATAAGTATTTAATTTAGAAGTAGCTTCAGTAAACAGTAATGTTTTTAACCTGATTTAAAGGATCTACAGTTGCATCAGACCTCAGGTCTACAGGAAGTTTGTTCCACCGGTGAGGAGCAGAATAAGGTTCAGGGGCCTCATTTAAAATGGACTGCGTAGGAGTCATACTAAAAGTGCACGTACACCCAAAAGCCGAAAATGGTGGGGCCAAAAAAAAATCCGGATCAATAAAACCATGTGCAGCACACTTGCACGTGTTGAGGAATTTACCAAACCATTTCAGAAGTCCGCTTTGTGGTTTATAAGTTTTTATTCAGCCGGCGGTGGGCGGATCTACACAGACCAAAGTCTGATTGATATGCCGACCTCGAGTGATTTTGTAACAAGCTTTTTATACAAGAACAAACGGCAGGAATAAACAAGTCAGTGAGAGAAGTCAGAGGTGTGGTCTTTCGTCAGGAAGTCCATATATGGTCTTGTCTCAGCAGGGATGCAAGACGCAGGAACTGGCGTGACAATGTCCAGAGCATTTAATGAGACTGGCGCTGCCTGCAAGTCCTCGTCCCGGCAGGGGTCCTCAGGAACTGGAACTTGCATGTCAAATGTCTTGAGGGGGATATGAGGCTGGAGCCATCTGCAAGCCGTCGCCGTGTCCCCGCAGGGGTCACGTGCTGTTGGAATGCCCCATCACATGCAATGTTCGCTTTATAAATCACATCCCAGCTGGAAGGCTGCGCAGCTGAATCCGCCTCATATCCCGCCCTCTACACGCCCACTTTTTACCATAAATGCATATGGATGAGCCTACTGAGCATGCTGCAGCCTGTTTGGCTTCAGGATGAATGAGAAGTATCCAGCCACTGTGCCACTGAATTTCACTGAGATCTGAGATCGAGATGTTGTGGATGAGGTGGAGGACAGGAAAACCACATTATTTTGTGGTCACATTAAAAGTAGAAAAATAAATAGTATAAAATACAGCGAGTGGCAGCAGGCCGTTGCTGCGCGGAACGCCGTGAGTGCCCTGGCGCAACAGTGGGGACATGCCCCCCGTCTTTTCAAAATCATGTTTTTGTCCCCCCCACTTTTTACAGTTTAAAAACTAACGGTAGGATCAGCCATTAATTGCAAAGTGCGAAGACGATGCAAGAACAGCCCGGCAGCCCCGCTTCACCCCCCGCTCCCCCTCCTCCCTCCAGTCTCCCCTCAGAGCTGCTCAAGGCTGATTTATGGTTCCGTGTCACCAACGCAGAGCCTACGGCGTAGGTGCGCGTCACTGCGTACCCTACGCAGTAGGCTCTGCGTCGTTTTAACGCGGAACCATAATTTAGGCTTACACCAAGGCTTACAAGGTGTCACGCGCGCGTAAAACTCATTATATATATAAAAAAATCTGTGTCCCTTTAGGGAAGAAATGAGGGGCTCCGTGGAGCCCCTAAACGCTCTACGAAGCCTCTCATTTGTTCTGTCCTAAAGCGGTGGGTGAAGAGGAGGTTGCAGCAGCAGCTGCAGCAGCACCAGAGTCCTGACTGACGCTGAGCTTCACACAAAGAGGAACACGATCAGCGCTATTTTATTATAAGTCTGATATATGTTGTGATATGTGATGACATTATTAAGAGTATGACATGAATCTGGCTTCATTTCACCACCTCACAGCCTGCGTCGCCAGTTCCCCCTATCTTAAAGGAGCCGTCTGTAAGAAATGGCCAAAACTGGTACTGCAGTCACTTTCAAAATATTGTTGAGCGGCGTGTACCCTCCCCCTCCTCCCCCCGACCAGAGGTTGCCAGGTAGGCTGCAGAATGCAGCAGGAACGTAGGCTGCCATGGCTGAGATAATTAGAGCCGAGCTGGCAACCCGGATGCCGAAACATCCATATCCTGGCTTGAGTGCTGTTGTCAGTGACATAAGTATTTGAAATGAACATGATTTTTAAATGTCTGTTGACATATCGGGGTCATTTTATGATTCGTTTTATTATTGCTCTTACATACAGCTCCTTTAAGTAGATTCTTACGGGAGGGTCCTGGTTGCCGTAAAGATAAGCAGATTTTTCGGTTAGTTTTTTCTTTTTAGATCCGAGGCTTTGCGTAGATGGCGGCTTCTGCAACTTTCAGGCGCTTTTTCTGCGCAAGCAAGCTTTATAGATGAGGCCCCAGGTCTTTGTAGACCAGCAGGAAGATTTTAAACTCTGGAAGCCAGTGTAGTGATTTCATGACCGCTGTAATGTGGTCCAGTTTCCTGGTGTAATATGGTCCAGTTTCCTGGTGTTTGTAAGGACTCTGGCAGATACAACATAATACAACATTATTAAAGATAGTCATTACTTCCAATAATAATTGTTCCGTTTCTTGTTTGTCTGGGAATGTTTTTTTTCCCGTTTAGTGCTAACATAACATCACGGATGAGACCAAAAATACACATTTACACATCTGCTTTCTTCGTGAATGCCGAAATCATGAGTTAAAGTCACAGCTGACCAAAGGAACGTTTTTTTCAGACCAACTCTTTCGTTCTAAAGGGTTGTTAACCCATTGAAACCCACGGGAGCCCAAAAGTCTGCAGAAAAACACTTTATACGTACAAATCCAGACTGTATTTTTATTAAAACCACTTCCACAGTGGGGAAATAACAGACTGTGGTTGGTCCAAAAGACAAACGCCCTCTGATTGGTCTACAGGTTTTGGCACAAAGCATGATGCACCATTAGCAGACGGCTAACAACGCAAGCAAGTGAAAAGTAAGCATCACATATATCTTTTTATTCGGTCGGACAACCGAGTGAGGTTTTCCACTTCCCCAAACACAAAGCTGATCTAAGCAAAAAGCCGACCAATAATGTCCATCGACGTAAACAAGCCAAAGTCCAGCCAAGTTAAGACCCGCTAACGAAGGCTAACCTCATTTATCTGCTAAAATGACAGTAGTAGCGTTTATAATATGGATATTTATCGTATAAGATTTAATGTAATTATCTTCTGTACATGGATCATTAATGTTACATTTTAGTTCATTTTCCTTCATAAAAAATTTAATAATATAAGATAAGATGAGATAGTCCTTTATTACTCCCTCAATGTGGAAACTCACGTGTTAGCAGCAGTACACTTAACATATACACACACACACACACGCATGCGGGGGAGGGGGTAAAAAGTAAAAAAGTAAAATATATATTTAATTATATATAATTATATATATGTAATTATTCAATCTGTTTGTGATTTCATGAAACAGAAAAAGGAGATGTCCAGTTGGGGCTCGGTCCACCTTTATTTATCCCCCAGACCCCCCCACACCTGCTGCATTGTTATAGCAATAATTTGTGTTTCTCCCTTTGTGCAGAGTTCCGCCGATCATCCGGCCTGAGCGACCAGCGCTGACGACGACAGTCACGGTGATTAGCCGGCGTTCCAGGCCGAGCCGGGGAACAGACGGACAGACATTACCTGCTCCACGTCGTGCAGCCGAACAAATACGGGCTCCTGGCAGCGGCGGCTTTGTTGTTGCTCCGTTTCCACCAGATAAGACTCTCCTCCACCGGAGCAGATGTAATTTCTCCTTGGCTAATGAGAGGTAAAATCCCTGCAGCACATCATCTTCTTCCCAAATTCTTTGTTAGGAAATAATCACAATGATTAATGCTGGAAACGCGGCTGCCTAGTGTCTACTTGCCTGATAACCTTTTCCCAGATTCATCTCAGACCCAATTTCCTCATAATAATACCGTGCAGCTTTTTCATTGAAATGGCTCACAATGATCGTGGCCTCCAGATTATTTGTGGAAAACTCGATTGTCCACATGCACGTGGTGAGTAGTGGAGGATCAGGTGCCTTTTAAGAGGATATATCATCAAAATAATCACATTTCATGTGCTTGAGAGCTTACACCAGGGGTCGGTAACACAAAATGTTAAAAGCCATATTGGACCAAAAACACAAAAAACAAATACTGTATGTCTGGAGCCACAAAAAAAGAAAAGTCTTGTATAAGCCTTAGAATGAAGGCAAGACATGCTGCATGTTTCTATATTAGTTATAACTGGGGGAAGATTTTTTTTTTTCATTATGCACTTTGAGAGAAAAGTCGATATGTCGAAGAAAAAAGTCGAAATTTTGAGAAAAAAGTCAAAATGTCAAAGAAAAAAGTTGAAATGTCGGGAAAAAAGTCGAAATGTCGAGAAAAAAGTCGAAATGTCGAGAAAAAAGTCGAAATGTCGAAGAAAGTCGAAATTTCGAGAAAAAAGTCGAAATGTTGAGAAAAAGTCGAAATGTCGAAGAAAAAAGTCGAAATTTCGAAAAAAAAGTCGAGAAAAAAGTCAAAATGTTGAGAAAAAAGTCAAAATTTTGAGAAAAAAGTCAAAATGTTGAAGAAAAAAGTTGAAATGTCGGGAAAAAAGTCGAAATGTCGAGAAAAAAGTCGAAATGTCGAGAAAAAAGTCGAAATGCCGAAGAAAGTCGAAATTTCGAGAAAAAAGTCGAAATGTCGAGAAAAAAGTCGAAATGTCGAGAAAAAAGTCGAAATGTTGAGAAAAAAGTCGAAATGTTGAGAAAAAAGTCGAAATGTAGAGAAAAAAGTCGAAATGTCGAAGAAAAAAGTCGAAATGTCGAGAAAAAAGTCGAAATGTCGAAGAAAAAAGTCGAAATGTCGAGAAAAAAGTCGAAATGTAGAGAAAAAAGTCGAAATGTCGAAGAAAAAAGTCGAAATTTCGAAAAAAAAGTCGAGAAAAAAGTCAAAATTTTGAGAAAAAAGTCAAAATGTTGAAGAAAAATGTTGAAATGTCAAAGAAAAAAGTCAAAATGTCGAGAAAAAAGTCGAAATGTTGAGAAAAAAGTCAAAATTTCAAGAAAAAAGTCAAAATGTCGAGAATAAAAAGGCAAGGAAAAGGAAGAAAAAAGAGAAAAAAAGGAAGAAAAAAAGGGAAAAAAAGCAGAAAAAAAGGAAAAAGAAGGTGAAACATTTTTTAAAAAGCTCCAGGAGCCACTAGGGCGGCGCTAAAGAGCGTGGGTTGCCGACCCCTGGCTTACACTTTGCTGTATGATGTTTCTTTTATCTCATAAATTCTGAACACGACCGCGGCATCCACCTATATATCTATACATTCACTGTCTTGTACTTGTTCAGCTTACCTGAGAAAAGAAGAGCGTAGAAAGCGTTACAGGTGCTGTTCGATATTTTATATCCTGAAACTCTTCAACTTTGACCCCAGGGGTTGGAAATTCAGTTTTCCCATTTTTCAAAGAACGCCAGCAGCATTTCTACGAGCAATCGCCAGTAAACAGAAGCAAATATCAGGGAGCTTTAGAGATATGAGGCTTCACATATGTACAAATTACAGATGAACGATGCGGTTTACATGAAAAGAGCCATTGCACCAAGATTTGTGACCGGCGTTTTTACCCGTTTTTACCGCTGCAGCGTTCCTCTCTAAGAGGGCTATTTGAGAAAACCATGCTCTCCCATAGCACGCTGCGAGGGTTATTGAGTGCAATTTGTGTCTGAGTGTGTGTTTGCACGGTTTCCTGAAGCCAAGAGGCAGATTTCTGCTAACGCACCTCTGCAGAGGAAAAGAATAAAGTAAAGAAAATGAAAGAAAGAAATCACTCGGTCACATAAAAGCAGTTCGGGAGCAAACGAGGGTCCAATTACAGCAATCTTTCTGCAGTTATAACAAACAGGGAAATCATTTGAAACTAGTTTGGCCTTTTATACATTAAAGTGGTTAGTTAGTAATGTTATACAACATCCCAAGAGTAAAACTGGTTACCTTTTAGACTGTGATCCATCTGTTCATGGTTTTTCCTCCATCCTGCATTGTTTGTTTGTAACCTTGTAAAACATTGATGAACTTGTGAGTCTTCTATCTCTTTTGTGAAAGTGTTTCCCATCTTTCATGTCGCTTTTGTTTGCTTTCATGGATCGGATCGCATGACGGTGACAGCATTTGATGGTTTGCATACAAGCAATCGATCATAAGACTGTATAAACTCTATAAACCACAGAAATGTTGCAAGGTGCTTTGAAAAAAAAATCACATTTTAAGGCTGGTAATATAAAAATCAAATATGGTCGTGTGCACCAAGGACGCGTTGCCATTAAAAAGTAATCTTGCATGCCAACCGCGGGTCTGTTTCACATCTTTTTCTCTGTTATTCCCTTGCAGCAGAAAAGCTCCCAGCATTCCCCCTCATTCGCGTTATGATCTTATTCTGTTTTCAGCGGAACTGGAGTTGAGGGGAGATGAGGGGGGATGAGGGGGCATCCCCCCCTGAAATAAAAACGGTCCAAATCATCCCCCTGTAAAACTGCCATCCCCCCTTTCCATCCCTTATGTCATTTCATCAATGAATGTGGTTTTACTGCTATTTCAACATTTAGAGTCATCACCAGAAAAATAACACCAGAAAAATAACTTATTTGACAATTTTCACCTGTTTCAATTAAATTTTCACTTGAAATAAGTAGAAAAATCTGCCAGTGGAACAAGATTTATCTTCTCATTACAAGCAAAAAAATCTTGTTCCACTGGCAGATTTTTCTACTTATTTTAAGTGAAAATCTACTTCAAACAGGTGAAAATTGTTGTTTTTTCCAGTGATGAGTCTTGTTTTAAGTGTAATATAATTTTTTTTACTAAAATGAGACATTTTAACTAGAAATAAGACAAATATTCTTGTTAAGATTGTGAGTTTTTGCAGTGATCCATGTTACTTATCCTGTGAAGGACAGAGTCATATTGATAAGTTCAGAAAAGTGTTTTTAATTGTTGTGTTTTGATGTATTTGATGTAAGCCCAGTGGATATTTAAAGCTTACAGAAGGCTGCATTTAACTGCTGCTATGTCATTCCTGCAGTATTTCTGCAGGTGTTTTGGTCACTGCTATTATTTGTAATATATTATATTATTTGTAATCAGCACAAATTATCTGTCCCCATATGATCAAATCCCCCCTGATTTATTTTTACAACTCCAGTACTGGTTATCAGTGAGTTTTTTGTAACTGTATCTCGAACACATGTTTTTAATGTTACATAAAACAAATAAAAATAAAACATTTCTAAGGTCTCGGGGTGGCAGATTTGCAGTGATTAAATAAAATAAAGTGGTCAAAACTGCTCCTGGAAGGGAGACAGATCTGCTTGTTCCCAAACTGATTCTGCGTTCTAATCACTTAAGCTCTGAATGTATTTACAATTCTTACCAATCAGATCGTTCTAATGGCCGTTATCTAATGAGAAGAAAAAGGAAAGAAGAGGAAAGAATAGCAACTTCAGACTCAATGTGGCAATTAAAAAGCCTTAATTATCCTCCCGAGCTCAAAGGTAAAAAATAACACGTGGTTAGGAGGATTTTTTTGAAAATTCAAAGTAAATCCCTCAATCAAGACCAGTCATGTAGGTATTGGAGGTGTGTAGTGGTAAAATACAAGATTAATTTAGTGTAATCAACGTTACAGAGGCTCTGCTGGTAACGCTGCTTATAGAGGATAACATTAAACCAAGGCATTTAAACCAAGGCAACATACTTAAAGGATGTAAGATAATCACCATGTTGACCAAAGAAAAACATGTAAATGTTTATTATCTTACTTATTGATTTTTATGCTTATAATTGACCGAAATAAAGATTAACTAACTAATTAACTATTCCACTCTGCAATAAAGGCAAGGCAAGTTTATTTATAAAGCACAATTCAACACAAGGTAATTCAAAGTGCTTTACATCAACATTAAAAGCGGCAAGACACAATTAAACAGTAAATAACATATAAAATGAAATAAAACGATAAGAAAAGAGGTAAAATAATAAAAAGCACAAGTTGTTAAGAAGTAAGGGCAGTAGAGTACAGCAGGTACTGTATTTTCCGCACTATAAGGCGCACCTAAAAGCCTTTAATTTTCTCAAAAACCGGCAGTGCGCCTTATATATGATCATTACGGTAATTTCTGTTACTGTAGTCAGGGGGATTGTGGGTAATATAGTTGGTGTCGCCAAAGTAATGGCGCTAAAATCGTCACAGACGTTCAAGACGACAGCAGCAACGCTGACTCACATAATGGAGACTTTGAGGAGACGGAGCAAAGCTGGTTTTTATTTTGTTAATAAAGTTTGACATACAGTACTTTTCTTCTTGGTTTTTTTTTTTGTTGCATTTGCTGTAGCATTTTGTAGCATTTCCTGTAGCAGCTCCATCAGGTAGATACACAACTCAACCCCAGACACTATAGTACGGTATTTTACCAGATATTTAGTGCGCCTTATAATGCGGTGCGCCTTATATATGGAAACCGTTTTTAAATACGTCATTCATTGAAGGTGCGCCTTATAATGCCGAAAATATGGAACATCTCATTCTTAAAATGGCAAGAATTAGTTTTCTATACGGTCAAAACGTACAAAGACCGGGTCAAATACAGAATTACAAAGTAATCTGGTGGGAATCACAGCAGACTCTCAATGCTGTGATGACGGAACAGAGGAAATGAGAGGGTGACTGAGCAAGTGCTGGGACAACGATGCTTTAGAAGTGGCTAAAGCTTTACGTCTATGGGGGACCCTTTATCTGACATTGCAAAAATGGCTTTTTTATGTAGCTTGGTCTCATGCACCGGTGCTTTTTGGAGACAGAAATACGATAGTAACATATTTTGTAGGGGTGTAACGATACACTAATCTCACGATACGGTACGATACACGATATTGAGGTCACGATAACGATACGATATTATAGCAGTATTTTTTTAACAACCTTGAATGAGGAACATATGACTGGAAAAAAATTTATTTTATTTGAAAGACACAAAATACAAAACAATACTGTACGTTTGCCCTATTGTTACAGTTTGTAATGCTTTATAACTGTTTAAGTTTTAAAGAGAAAGCCAGGCCAACCATTTTCCACAAATTGAACTAAAAGTAAATGTCAGGTTTGCATTATGATCTTCAGTTTCATACAAGTACAAATATTTTGCCACAAACTGAATAGTTTCTCTCATGTATGATTTGACTTTTTTCTTTTCCAGAAATGTATATATATATATAAAAAAATAAATAAAAGTAAATAAATACATACAATTTTACATCATAAAACAGATTGATTCATGCTCACCTTATAAGTGTAAGAGGAGATTTATTTTTGTTAAGAAGGTTATTTTGGTAATTCAGGGTTGATTATTTTATAACTATATTCTTTATATTCTGATGTAAATCAGGGACTATAATGACACTAGTCAGTTTATCTGTAGTGATTAGTCTGTTTTAGATTGGGCGGAGTGATACGCCACAGTACGGCACTAGGTGCTGTGTTGATGTTCTAAAATCCTACACTGTTGAGGGACATTAAAGTACACTGGAACTCAGCAGAGGTTGTCCCCGTGTTTATCCTACTCACCACCCCAAAAAGGTTTAATTTAATAAGGTAAGGCTTAACTCTACACCAGCCTTACATAAGTAAAGGCTCAGAGCTCAAAACCCTAAAAGTCCGTGATCGGGACCAAAACGGTACTAGTTTCTTCTGAGCGGAGGAAGATTTTGGTGGTCGCCACGCGTGCTCGGATGCGCGTTACTAGTCAATAGAATAGATTAATATTAATAACATAATATTGTGATACAGTTTGTCACCTCAACGACACGTTTCGTGACGTTTTTGTATCGCAAAATTTCGTGTCACGATATATTGTTACACCCCTAATATTTTGGTGGCGGCAGTGTGATGGTGGGGGTTGGCTCGTCTTCATAGAGAGGGGGAGGAGCCAGACTGTTGAGACTGTGTAAGTTTCTTCCACACGATACTGACGCTAAAGACAAGACAACTAAGTAATAGTATATTTTATAGGGATTTATGTTTTTCTGATAAATGAGAGAAAGTGAAGGAGTCCTATATGTTCTTATTACCAAAAAGTACTGTGGTGGCAAAAATTGTTGTTCAAAAATGAATGTCCACTGGGCGGTGCCTCTCACCCTTCTTCTCCTCTCCCTTTCCCTTCCTCTCTTCTCCATTTCCATTTTTATTTATTATAAATGTCTCATAGCTATCGTTTTTGTCCATCGCTCCTGTAGTTTCTTGTGCCGGCCCCCTTTTTTTCTCTTTTGTGCATGTTTGCAGGCCGGAGCCTCGGGAGCTGCGTTCTGGCCTGCGGTCACCGCCTCCCCCACCCCCGGTCATCCCACTGCTGCTTCCACCTGCCTGCTGTGTGCTGCTGACGTTCCAAACCCCCCATCTCTGGAAAGCGTCTAGAGACAACATCTGTTGTATTAGACGCTATATAAATAAAATTGAATTGAATTGAATTGAATGTCAGGACACCTCAGCTGTCTTTCTGAAGTTTTAATGAAAAGAGTAAAAACATTCATGAATGGAGCCACACAGTCCAACCAGTCAGACGAACAGTCAGTCCTGAGTGAGCTGAACGTGTTTAGAGACGCGTTATCTTATAGTGGGCAGGCTGGGAACTAGACAAACTATCGCCCATCACCCTGACAACCGTACTGTGTCAAAGGCGCATGACCTCGCCAAGGAATATTCACTTGAAACAGGATCTGTGATCAGAATTTATATCTTATACCAAAATGTCCCATTACAGTACAATTTCCGCCTAAACTAAAGGCATGTTTACAGTGCTATATTTCACTATTTTCTCAGGTAAATCATTTCCTGACCGTTTGATGATGGTGAACAGACACCTGGTTCAAACCTCAGCAAGTTTGATGCAGAAAAGAGTGAGCATTCTCAAGTTATGGGCTTTTTTTCTCACTTTTCCCCTATTCGAACTGGAACTGGCCCAATTTGAGTATTTCTAAAGAAGAGCCAAAAAAAACAAATTTCCTCCCAAAATCAAAAAAACAACATCCAATTTCACTAACAGGAGACCCTAAAGATAATAAGAATCATTGTTGTGGTTGGTTCTCAGGGGCCATTGCTCCTAGAATAATCCTGTTAGCTAGATGGATACATTGAAATGTGAAGAAACACATTCTGGTAATTGAACAATCATTCAGGACCCTGGACAGCTCATAAAGGCTACCGGTCTCATTCAGGTGGCGCGGGTCCGAATCCCAGCCCGTCGCTCTTTACTGTGAATGAATGGATGAATATTCATTCACACACAACCCCTACCAATGTTTTCTGTCTACCACTTTCAAAATAAAGGCCGCTAAAGCCACAAAAAGTTGTTTTTTTCTTTGTTGCTATAAAAACAGAAACAACTTTCAATCATCCAAATCCAACATATGTACGGAATAATATCAGGGCCATGCAGGAGAAAAATTTAAATAATATTTTAGAGGAGGAAAATTTTTTTTTCATTATGCATAGAAAAAAGTAAAAACGACATTTTGACTTTTTAATGTCAAAGATTAATGTTGAAGTACAATTTCGAGAAAAAAGTCGAAATGTTGAGAAAAAAGGCGAAATTTTCGGCTTAATTCATGAAATCCTTATTATGGAAGACTATCAGGGCCAGGCAGGTGAAAAATAAAAATAATATTTTAGAGGAGGAAGATTTTTTTTTTCATTATGCACTTTGAGAAAAAAGTCGAAATTTCGAGAAAAAAAGTCGAAATGTCGAGAATAAAGTTGAAATTTCGAGAATAATGTTGAAGTACAATTTTGGGGAAAAAAAATGAAATGTGAATAAAGTTGAAATTTCGAGTTTAACGTTGAAGTACAATTTTGGGAAAAAAGTCGAAATGTCAAGAAAAAAGTCGAAATGTCGAGAATAAAGTGGAAATTTCGACTTTATTCTCAAAATTTCAACTTTATTCACGAAATTTCAACTTTATTCTCAAAATTGTACTTCAACATTAATCTCGACATTTCAACTTTTTTTCGACATTTTGACTTTTTTTTCGATGTGCACAATAAAAAAAAAATCTTCCCCTCTCAAATATTTTTGGCCCTAATACTCTTCCGTACGAGTCAATGGCAAAGTAAATTGTTCGGCGTTGGCAGAGAAGATATGAAAAATCTGCTGCTCGTCGCACAAACGCACGTTCCTAACAAACGTGTTCACGCTGAGAAGGGAAATAAACCGGCTTTTCCAGCGGTGTAACGCTTACAGCCAAGAGGCAACAAAGAAATAATCCACCAAACAGTTGTTCTTGTTTTCTTTTGGTGGTAAAATGTTTCAATTCCTTTCCAGTCACCGTGTTCGGCAGCCGAGAGGTTATTATGTTTGATCTGTGCAAATATCCTGCAAGAGCATTTCTCTTATGAATTTTATAACGTCTTGTTTTCCACTGAAGGATGGCTTGGTTCTTTTGTGGGCTCTAAAAACTTCATGAAGCCGGTGAAGCTTTAAATATTTAGAGACATTGATTACACTGAGTACATTTGAAGTTTTTTCCCTTTTCAACCCGGTTTTAAAAAAAAACATCAGGAAAGCTTTTCTGGGGTTTCGCTTGAACACTGTTAATGTTTTGAATAATCCAAAAGAGTCAGAAAAAAAGGAAAAAGAAGAAAGTGAATCTGTTCAGTTTCACGCAGGAACTCCATCGGAAACCTTTTTTGAGGGAGAGAGATGCTCTGTCAGTTTTTGCCTCATTAAAGTTTAGAGAAGAAGAAGAAGAAGAAGGAGAAGGAGACACTTAAGAGACTAGAACTGGAGGAGAATTTTAAATTTGAAAAAAGTTTTTTTTTTTAATTGCATCTAAAGTTCACAGCAATGCACCAGAAAAGAGGACGACTTTATGGAAATCCATGTGAACATTTTCTTAGGTTAAAAAAAGATGATTGATTATTTGGGGTGTTCCAGCCCCCCCATTCTTTTGTGTGATTGACAGGTGGCTGCTGTGTGCATGCTACTAATGCATGCAATGATGCATTTTTTCGTTCCATTATTGTATTTATCTGTTTTTAGTTGTTGTCTCTTTACTCCCTCAGACCTTCCACTCTGACTGAGTTAAGAGGGACCTATTATGAAAAACAGGTTTTTTCTTGTTTTAACATACCGTAGATGACCAAATAGTCGCCCGCGCGCAAATACGCGCCTGTGCTCTAATAGCCGCCGGGGGTCTGAGCCCATTTGGCATAATAAACGCCGGTTCAATTAAACGCCCGGGCGACTACCGGTAATAACCTGGTAATAACACTGTATTTGCATTGTATTGTGTACAGTATCGTTCATACTGCTCTGATCAGCTCCGTGTGTCGCCGTTACACAGACAAAGTGTCTTTGTATATCAGAGCATGTGAGCGGAGTGAAGCGGCGAGAATTTCCGCTCCTTGCTCACAAACGTTGTCACCGCTCTGCTCCGCCTTCTTTATTATTTATAATTTAATTTTTTTATATATTAAAATCCCAAAATATCTGTACCGTTTCTGATTGGGTGTGTGCACTGCGAATCATTTCAAGTTGTGTCTCGGCGGAGGAACCCGACGTCCCAGCAAAATGAGAAGAGAAAAAAGAGGTTTTCTGAAGAGCAGACAGCGCACACACTAAAGGCTGATTTATGGTTCCGCGTTACACCAACGCAGAGCCTACGGTGCAGGGTACGCCGTAAGGCTGATTTATGGTTCCGCGTTACACCAACGCAGAGCCTACGGTGCAGGTTACGCCGTAAGGTTGATTTATGGTACCGCGTTACACCAACGCAGAGCCTACGGCGTAGGGTACGCGGCAACACGCACCGTACGTGGAAATGCGCTTTTTTTTTGCTATTAAAACATGATTTGTAATGTGAATTTGCAAAACTTAAACTACAAATAATAGTTTTTGACGTAACATCAGAGATTGTGCATGCTCTCTGTTAAAGGATGAGGCAAATCGGGTCGCAGCTGCTTCAACTGTGATTCCTTCACGAGGAGCGACCAGGATTTCAAACACGCTTGATTTTCTTGCGACCTCACGATTTGTGATCGGGAGCTCGTCGTGAGGTGTTGTGTTGTGTACAGTGTGTACAATTTTAGTTCCAGTGGTACTATGGTGATCTCATATGTTCTTTGTAAGTAATGGTCTGGTGCTGCTCATTGCAAAAATAAATTGTAGCCTGGTGCAAATACCCGCCTGGTTCTTATAAACGCCTGGGGTCCAAGTGGATTTAGCATATTAAACGCCCGGGCTACTAAATGGTCATCTACGGTATATAAAGTGGTCTCCCCTCACCCTGCCAACACAGAAAAGATGATACCCCATGAAAGTCTGCAAGGTCTGCTCCCCCCCGCCCGACTGAATCCCCCAGTGTCATGTGGTTTCCACGGGCCGTTTAGATTTGTGTATTTTCTTTACGTAAGCAAAATGCAAACCACGCCCTCGGTCTCCTCCACTGCTGAAACCACGCCCACAAGCTCAGCCGGCCGGGGCGTCCGCCATTGTTGAGAAGCGGTGACTGTTTTCCACCGGTTTCCACAGCGAGGGAGAGTAGAAATGAGGTTTTGCATCGACATTTACCCTCATAAAAGGATCAGTTCCAACAGCACGGACCCGGTAACTGCAAACGAGTCAGCGGTAAGTTCCTTTTTTTATGTCATTTATATTTGTATGATCTTTGCATGGGCTAAGTATTTAGCTTAGCCCCGGAGCCCCGGCGCCGCATACGGACCGGCCCGTCGAGGAGCCCCGGGCTCGGGGCTCTATTAGTACCGTAATACATTTTTCTTCTGTGGTTTCAGATCTTTCAAGCACCTGGAGCTGTTCACATTCAGAAGACGCGCGGTCCTTCCTTGAGCCAGCAATAGTGCATACATGTTATTTATATATTTTAACAATAAAGTTGCCATTTGTGAAAATTCAGTGTTGTGATTTCTTTACAGTTACATGATTCATTTGTCTTGTAACATAAGAAGTGAAATGATGAGGAATTGGAGTAAATAACCGTGGTGTAACTGTTTAGAATTAAATTCAATCTTCCTGTGTGAATTAGTGTGAAGACGAGGTGACTAAAGGCTGATTTATGGTTCCGCGTTACACCAACGCAGAGCCTACGGCGTAGGGTACGTGTCGATTTAACGCAGAACCGTGGACACGCTTTGCTACGGAGCCGCTGCTCTTCTCCCCGGAGCAACGCTTTGTCTCCTCCCCAGCTACACGTCATTCAAGCAGCTAATCAACACAGAGCCTCATTATCATACCCTTCCCTTAGAATGGAGCACAGAAAAAGGGGTTAGAAGCGGAAAAACTAGAGACATGGCCAACAGGCTGAATTTCGGATTTATGTAGAAAAAACAAGCCTTAGATTGTTTTTAAGACATTCAAGGCCTGTTTAAAATATACATTAAATGCCATAATATGTCCCCTTTAACATCTATAAAGTGGTCTCCCCTCAGCCTGCCAACTCAGAGAAGGAGGAAACAACCAGATTCTGCAGTGTCTGTACAGCCGCCCGGATGATCGTCCAGTGTGATGTGATCGTTTCGTAAGCAAAATACAAACCACGCCCACAACTATAAAACCGTGTAACTGCATGAGCGTCCGACTATCGTAGCACTGCGTGACATCGTCTCTCTGTCCATCTCCCTCCAGCAGCTGAACTTTATTGAGGTTTTTGTAGTGAAATGAGGAGGAATCATAGAGAAAACTTCTCATTTCAACTAACTGGATCAGCCGTTCCTCATCATGACTGTTTCCTACAGCGCTTTCAACCGGCTTTCAACGCTATTTTGTTATTTTGCATTATGTAGATATTTTCCAGATAGATAATATCAAAAAAAGTCAAATACCAATGGGAGATGTTAAGCGTGCGGTGGTTTCCATCTTACTGCAATTACCTTTTTTTCTGCAGTTAGGCCAGCAAGCAAGATTCTTGTATGACTTATTTATGGCCTATTTTAAAGATAAAAGTTTATTGTATTATGTCCCGAGACTGAAGGAGGGAAGGCCGAGGCCTCCGGGAACTGCAGGACCTGTCTGTACTCCGAAGGAACGTCGTGTCGATATGAACTGAACTGTTTTCCTGATCTCTTTAAACAAGCAATCACATCAGCCCTGACAACTCAGTTATCGCTGACTGCATGCATGAAAACACAGCGGGGTTTTAACTGGGCTTCTACGTTGTCTCTATTACAGACGCTGTCACTCACAGGCCGGCGGTGTTGGCCAGGAGCCGGTTAAGATAGTGAAGCTCACCGCAGTGTGCATGAACTCTATTAAGACTAGGCATTAATTTATGCATTTATCGACTGCAGAAAAACGTATAACCCCCCCCGTTCCCTTGCCAAAGGGAAGGAGAAACATTTTTGGTTTTCCATTCATAAAAACAGAAGCATGCAGATGCAACGATCCCATTGTTTGCTGAATATGAAAGTTACACTAAAGTTAACCCTTGTGCTGTGTTCGGGTCAAGGAAGGAAGGAAGGAAGGAAGGAAGGAAGGAAGGAAGGAAGGAAGGAAGGAAGGAAGGAAGGAAGGAAGGAAGGAAGGAAGGAAGGAAGGAAGGAAGGAAGGAAGGAAGGAAGGAAGGAAGGAAGGAAGGAAGGGAGGGAGGGAGGGAGGGAGGGAGGGAGGGAGGGAGGGAGGGAGGGAGGGAGGAAGGAAGGAAGGAAGGAAGGAAGGAAGGAAGGAAGGAAGGAAGGAAGGAAGGAAGGAGGGAGGGAGGGAGGGAGGGAGGGAGGGAGGGAGGGAGGGAGGGAGGGAGGGAGGAAGGAAGGAAGGAAGGAAGGGAAGAAGGAAGGAAGGAAGGAAGGAAGGAAGAATGAAAAGAAGGAAAGAAAGAAGAAAGGAAGGGAGAAAAGAAGGAAGGAAGTAAGGGAGGAAAGAAGGGAGGAAGGAAGAAAGGAAGGAAGGAAGGAAGGAAGGAAGGAAGGAAGGAAGGAAGGAAGGAAGGAAGGAAGGAAGGAAGGAAGGAAGGAAGGAAGGAAGGAAGGAAGGAAGGGAGGGAGGGAGGGAGGGAGGGAGGGAGGGAGGAAGGAAGGAAGGAAGGAAGGAGGGAGGGAGGGAGGGAGGGAGGGAGGGAGGAAGGAAGAAAGGAAGGAAGGGAAGAAGGAAGGAAGGAAAGAAGGAAGGAAGGGAGAAAAGAAGGAAGGAAGTAAGGGAGGAAAGAAGGGAGGAAGGAAGAAAGGAAGGAAGGAAGGAAGTGAGGGAGGAAAGAAGGAAGGAAGGGAAGAAGGGAGGAAAGAAGGAAGGAAGGAAGGAAGGAGGGAAGTGAGGGAGGAAGGAAGGGAAGAAGGGAGGAAAGAAGGAAGGAAGGAAGGAAGGAGGGAAGTGAGGGAGGAAGGAAGGAAGGAAGGAAGGAAGGAGGGAAGAGAGGAAGGAAGGAAGGGAAGAAGGAAGGGAGGAAAGAAGGAAGGAAGGAAGGAAGGAAGGAAGGAAGAATGAAAAGAAGGAAAGAAAGAAGAAAGGAAGGGAGAAAAGAAGGAAGGAAGTAAGGGAGGAAAGAAGGGAGGAAGGAAGGAAGGAAGGAAGGAAGGAAGGAAGGAAGGAAGGAAGGAAGGAAAGAAGGAAGGAAGGAAGGAAGGAAGGAAGGAAGGAAGGAAGTGATGGAGGAAAGAAGGA